>NW_028136692.1:0-18194 GCF_965140915.1 Aythya marila | reverse complement strand
TGCATTGATGAATACCAGCTTTCCTACAGATCCAGGGTGGGAAACGTTGAGGTTGAAGGGATTGGGGTACAAAAGAGGCCATGAAGCACCTTGAGATCTCCAGCTCACTGGAGTCACCATCCTCCGTGGCAGCGTGGGGCAGATGCACAGAGATGCTCAGGATTTCACTCCTGGACTGGCTGCAGGGACTTGATCAGGGTGGAGGAGAAGGGTCCATACTTTGAGTACTTTTGCCCTTGCTCATGGAGGCCAGGGAGGCCTCAGCACCTCTCAGCCCATGCTGGCTGCTCGGGCTCCCACCCAAGTCCCAGCCCAGCATGGGCCGTGCCTCCAGCTTTAGTGCAAGCAGAGCGGTGATGTGAGTGAGCCCCTGCTGATATATGGCAGGATGTCACATTTTCCAGGTTTGGCATCTCAGATTTGTACTAGGGTCCTTCACTAGCTGACAGGGAAATGTTCTTTATGTTTGAATTACTATGGGGGGATAGATAACAACTCCATAATTAGGTTTGCACCTTTGAAATCTTATATTTCTCTTGCAGCTTGAATATTTATGCAATCACTGAGCTTAGTGCGTCCCAGTTCTCCACATTATTTATTTATTTATGTTCAACAAGGCCATAGTTGTTAAATCACAATGTTTTTCAAAAAAAAAAAAAAAAAAAAAAAAAAAAAACATCCCAAGCCCAGAAGTGTTTTTCCTTCTTTCCTCCAAGCTTCAAGCTCTTACCTTGAATCCTTTCTAGGTAGAAGCCCTGGAGAACTGTTACCTTCCTTTTTGTAATGTGTCTTAAAAATATATAGAATTTGTTTCTCTAAAAGAAAAAAGCTTGTCCAAAATGGGAGCTGGGGACTTCTTGCTGAGCAGTCCCATCTCCCACAGTGACCTCTGTAACAGATTCCAGCAGCACCAGTTACCACCGTGGGTCTGGATCTCAGACATTGGGCTGCAGAGGAGCTGGGGAGTGAAGATCTTTGCCCTGATCCACATCTCCTGGGCAATAGCACAAATACAGCAGGATGATAGACTAGAGAGTCCTGAGACAGTGCTCATGCTTGGTAGGAGAATATGAGGCTTTCTCTTCTCCTCTGATACTGCATGACCTGGTTCCTTGGAGAAAAGGCATGGGGATGTGCTCCAGGGAGCTCTTGAAAGCCAGAGTAGATGATCAGTGCAGGGAGGCTGTGACCAACAATGAAAGGAGGAGGACCATCAGCTGCATGGGCACCAGGACAGATATAGTCAGGGGAGAGGGATGGGCTCGCTTGGTCTGCATCTGGCAGAAGCAGCTCTAACCACGGCTGAATAAGGCTCTGTCTCCATGGCAGAGAGTGGGACACAGCAACAGAGAAACTCCAGCCACAGTGCCGTGATGTTTCTGAAGCTTCCCAAACAGGCCTGTCCTTCAGGGATCCTTGGTCCCCCACCTGCCCTGTCCCCTATGGCAGGAGGCTCGCGTAGTCCCACTCACTGGCTGGGACCTCTCCTGCTCTGCTGTGACTGTCTGTGCAGGGCATGCAGCAAGCGGCTGGAGAAATTGAGGGCATTACTGGCTGGGAGGATTTCTGTTTGGAAATACTTCGTACATGGATTAGGGATTAAAATAAATTTATGAGACAATTGCCCACTTCAATTAGACAAGGACATTAAAACATATTTACCCATGGCTTGCTCTTAGCTGCTAAGTGGGCTGCAGAAGGACATGGCTTCTTCAAAGTGTCTCATGTATTTATCTTTTTAATCGCTTTTTTAAGCATACATGGTTTATTGCTTTATTGATTGAATAGAGCTTTGAATAATCAATATGGCTTTAAGAATTCACTGAGAATGACAGAATTGCAATTAAGTAGAGTATGTGGAGAGAGTGTTAACCCATCTCATTAATTAATGAGGTCACTTTTTCAAGTGTTTCATAGGAGCCGTTGGGAAGAAGGTGGCAATTTATTGTAGTCCCTGGAGGTGTTTTTCTCCTTCCTTCTGCACGGTTATCTCAGACTCCCTGCTCTGTGCTGATGACCTTCACGTGTCCTCCTACAGCGTCTTTGTGCAATGCAGGGCAGGACCAGGGCCAAGAGGAATCACAGCCTGTCCCAGGGCCAGGGCCTTCTGCTTCGTGCCTGCTGCATCCCTGGCCCTGGGGAGGGATCTTGGGGATGGAGCCAGCTCCATGTCCTCGCCCTTCTGAGGCTGGGACAGGCAGCAGCTACTGGGAGGTCTGCTGGGTGTACGTGGGCTGTGGCCTCGAATGGGCTCCAACAGTTTGGGTTGTGCGAGTCGCTTGTTTGAAGCAGCCTGCCCCGCTCTGGGTCCCACAGATCTGCCCAGAAAGAAGCTCTGGGGACCATTTCTTACCCGCTGTTGACAACACTCCGCATCCATTCGCAAGCCCTTTGCAGATGGAAACTTGGGGAAAAACACATGTGCCTGCACCTTGAGCCAGCTGAGCATTTAGGAAAAAGAGATTTATGTTTATACTTACAAATAAAACACCTATTATGTCTCTGCTTGCACTTTGCAGTATGTGAATTGTTCAGGTAAGAGGAAAACTGTTGATAGCTCACAGAAAGGTTTCCAGAGTATGAGCACTTCAGATATTCAGTGTTTGCTTGTCTGAATATCCTTATCTGAACATCATCATTCATCTTTCCCTTATATACAGAGCTTTGGTCCCCACCTTCTAATAAGAAGCCAAAAAAGTGCTATTTTAGGCTTTCTCAGTGAATTGTTTGTGATTAAAGAGACCAGTTGGGAATAGCCTTGGAAGTTGGGAAGTCTCCACATGAAATATTGAGCAATTCTTAAGACAGAAAACTTTGCTGAGGTATTTGTGGCACGGAAATGGGACTTGTCTAAGCATGACAATTAAAAGGAGACACAGAAAGCAGGCTCAGGAGGAGAAAATGGTTTCAGCAGGGCCAGGCTGAGATGGACAAAATCTCTGGGTCAAGTTAGGCACTCGCCTTCATGCTGGGGCTTCATGCTGCAGCAGTCCTTCAGTGATGGTGACTGTAGGAAAGGGCTCGGGAAGTGCCTCTAGACATGTGGTGACATGCAGCTTCAGATTTTAAAAAGGAAATTTGTCTTGGTGGAAAATGGATTTTGAAAAACCTAGTTTGAAAAAATGTTTTTTTTTTTTTTTTTTTTTTTGTTTGTTTGTTTGTTTTTTCCTTTCCCCCAAACAAACAAACAAACAAATAAATATATAGGTGTGTTTTATGGAAATATCACCCTGGTCAAAACAGCTATTTTTCTTATTAAACTTGATGCCCCATGCTAGCATTGCTGGGCTGAGAGCTTCCTGCAACGTGAGCTCCACCTCTCCAAGCTGAGTGAAACCTGCACTGCATCTCCAGGGATGTCAAAGGCAAAGCCCTCTGTGAACAGGGACTGCAAAATGTAACTCGTACTGGCACTGCATTTGGGGGAACTATGTAAGAAATCTCTTGACGACTTGAATGCAGTGAGGTTTCATTCAACCCTGACCTTGCCATTCCCATGAATGCCCTGGGGTGGTCTGAGTGCATCCGGATGGAGACCCAGGAAGCCTGAAATCCTTCTTGCAATAAGACTTCCAGCAGCAATGTAGTGGGGTAGACCACAGGGCCACCTCACCCAGAGTCAGCAGCAGACAAAAGCAGATGCTTTTGTGGGTATAATACAGCAGCAAGCAGAAAAGCTAGTCCCCAACCCTGCAGGAAACCTCAGCTCATCATGCATGACCTGGATAGGACCATTTTGTGCATAAGGCAGACTTTAGTCTGTACTCAAAGACCTACTTTATGCCAAGTTTTTGTACAGGAAAAAAACATCTCCATGAGTGGTGTGCCCTTCTTAACCTGGCACCTCATTCGGCTTCAGCAAATGCGGGATCTTGTGAATCCTGTGCGCCTGGAGCTACTGTTCAAGTATCCTGGGTCCCTTCACAAGGCTCCAGGAGCTTTTCTGGAGAAGCCAGACCCACCATGCACTGCACAGTGCTTCTGGACCACTCACTGCCAGCTGCAGAATTACTCAGATCCAGCCCAGGCCCTACCTTGGACATCTCTGCAAGCAGATGGCACCCAGTGGCTCTAGGGACAATCGCTTGTAGGACACAGTTACATCAGAGCAACCACAATTTATTTTCCTCCGATGTCTTCCTCTCCCCAGGCAGTGGGACTGATGTAACCAGGCCAATTTCTACTGCTTGGCAGACTGACATAATTAAAACAAGAGAGCTGCCGCATGTTGACACACTTTTAAAAGGGAAGGGCTGGTGAGAACCTAAGCGACAATGACAAAAATATTTATGTGAATATTTTATTTATTAAAATTCCTCCTGAATGATTCTAAGTCCCTGATATTTATTGATGGCCATCTGAGGATTAACTAAATGCAATGAAGATTTTTGCATATATATTGTGCAGGCACACACTTCTTCCATTTGAGTGTCAAGATGGGTGATAAATAGCATGTATTAAATCCATAGTGGTCGTGAAGAATCAATCCATCTCCTCTGGGAAATTAGCTGTGTCAAGGAAGGCAACACCGAGGGAAAGGCAAGCAGCAGGCATACCTGGGGATGGACAAGGGCTCCTGTCATATTGATCCGTGGAGGAGCTGCTTTGTGGCCAGGAGAGGGGCTGCCTGGAGCAGAGTGAGAGCTGGTTCTGCTGGGATTAGCTGTGGAGCCATGTGATTTCAGCTAAGCTTTGTCATGAAAGCTGAAGCAGAGACATAAATACCTGATCCTTGGTGTGACTGCTGGCTGTGTGCCATCTATTGCAAGGCTGGACAATCCAGTGTGACACATCTCACCCAACCTGAGTGATGGGACTTATTTTCTCATTGAGATGTCAAGTGTAGGAACCTCCACTTGGGCCGTGTGATCCTAGATGGAGCAATACAGTTGTTGAATCTGGATGAACATTTCCTCTGTGTGTACATGACTGAATCTGCTCTGCTGTACTCCAGGCTCCTTTCAGGTCTTTTCTCAGCAAGCTCTGTCTTTGCCTAATAAAGACTATAGCAATTTCATGATCTGTTTTCCAAGTTTCAGATCTGCCATGTAAATAACTGTTTTATCATTTCAGATTTCCATTTCTCCATGATTGTTCCCCATTTTTCTAGCAAGCATGAACGAGAATCACGTGGAAACAAAAAGCAGGTCAGTGGGACAAATTAATTCTCTCTGTCCTCTATGCTAAGACTTTATGACAAATGGCTAATCATCTTTGATTCCTCTGGTACTCCTGGTAATAACATTAGCCACGATCAACTCATTTAGCTCATCTGAGGATTTAATATCTAATTCAACAGCACATAAGAAGAGAGCAGGCAGCAATGTTCAGGGAGCTGTAACCCTTTTTCATGTGCTTGCACTTTTTAAAAACAGCTTACAATGACCTTTTGAAATTAATTTATCAGTTGTGAGAATCTGCTAGACCTCAGTCATAAGGTTTTTGCCTCAGGGTCTCTGCAGATGAGTAACAGCATCTCCTGCTTTCCAGTAAAGGGCAGAGCAAAGAACCTTGCTTGCTGCCCTAGAAAAGTCTGTCTGGGCTCAGCCAGCCTCCTCCCCCATGTTCATCATGTGCGGAGCAGGATGAGACCAGGTGTCTGCCCATCACTACAAGTTTCCTAACCTCCCAGGGGCTGCAAAACCTTTAATTTCTCCTTGTCTTGGTCTACCACAGAGGAGGTCCCGTGGTGCTGTGCCCATTTCCCACTCAGCCCAGGGAGGCGCACGGTGGGGCCGTGATCTGCAGGCTGCACCAGGCATGCCATGGCGGAGGATAACGCTAAGCCTATTTGAGCTCCAAATGGCTCCATTGTATCTGGTTTACATAAGAAGCTATAAATATTCATTCCTGCTCTCCCGCTTGCTTGTTTTCCTTGTTTGCATTTTTAATTGTTGTGGCAGCTGTGGCATTTTTAAATTCAGTGGTGAGATCTGAGTGGCTGGAACGTGCTGGGAGGATGTCTGACACAAGTCCCTTCAAGCTGGGAAGCAGCTCCCAGCATGGCCACATCGTGTATGTTGCCCTTGGGCTTCAAGAGCAGAAGGATCTGGCAGAGCAGAAGGAATGGGGTCAGTCAGTGGCTTCCTTTGGTATGTCTAGCCCTGTCTAGCTCTCTCATTACAGCATCTTTTCTCTTATTTGGACAGAAAGAATGGTGTGAAGTGCCTTCCTTGGCTAGTTTCAGAGCCAGGAGCCTTCACGTGCTGGGCTTTAAGAGTGCTTGGCTTTGCCAGGCAGCTCTGGTTGGTAGCAGGAGCACCCTGCCCTGCTGCCAGCAGAGCTCAGTGGTCCATGAGGCAGCTGCAGGGCTCGCCCAGCCCCTGGGGTGGGCATGAGCTGCAGGGCTCAAAGTAGAGCCCCAGCTGGCTTTGGGTCTGGGGCGGGGAGAAGCAAGGTGATGACCTTGATTTTTTAATTATTTCAGTCTGACATAGGCTTGCACAAGACTCCTGCACACCTGAGTACTACATAAGGGAAAGGCTCGGGTCTGTCCTGGGACCAGCAGATAGATCCTGATCCTGGCTTTGTCCTTGTTTGTGGGGACTCGTAGAAGCTGCTTCCACACTCTGCAAGCACAGGCAGGAGCCTTCTCCGAGGGAAGGGACCACCACAGGGACTGGCATTGAGAGGCCCACGTGGGTGTGTAAAATCACAGCGGTGATAGGGATTTGTTTGAGAATGGTGTTAATAGCGATATCTTTCATAATTAAGACATCAATTAAACACTTGAAAATTAGGCGGAAATATCAAATAGCGCATTAACTGGAAAATTTCCAACCAGTATAATCCTATGGCCCTGTGATGGGTGGGTTAATTATCCCTCATTAAATGGAGCTGAAATCAATGTCAGCATCTCGCTATTATTTCACTTTCTCAAAGGGGAGGAGAGTTTCTTGTCTCAAATTTTCTGCCTGCTGTACCTGAGGTGGGCAGGTCAGGCTCCCAGGCACTGAACCACATGTGCCCAATGCCCCCCTCTTTCCCCACTGCCCAGCACTGCCCAGCCTTTGGAGCTGTGAATTCTGTCCCTGAGGGACAAGAGAAAGAGCTTGAGGTCCCATCATGCTCATGGGAAGGTCAGATCTGGGGAAATGGCATGAGGGGCCAAACTCCCAAATGCCTATGAGTTGCATCACTGAGGTCTGCACCCACATCCCTCCTGTAGCCCCTGGCTTCTTCCCTTTACAGCAGTCCCTGTAGATCATGGTCTTGCTCTGGCATGGTCTGGGTACTGTAGGTCACCAAATCAGTCCCTTTCATTGATGGGACCACCCCAAGTGAGTCCCTGATTGAATATCATACACGAAAACCACAGCACCCCTAGGCTGGAGCTGGAGGCTTTCTCTCATGTTCCCAGCCTGACTGTCTCTCTGGCAGTGAAACAGGGAGCCTGTGTTAATCAGCACTCAGCTTTTAGTAATTACATTATTTATTGTAATATGAAAACAGAATAATAATGATAATCACAAAAAGGAATTAGCCTGGCCAGAATGAGGCTGTTAATTTTGCTGTGTCAGGTTGAACAGGATCACTTTCTGGAGCATTTTTCTTGGAATGGTTCTGCCTTGTCTAAACTCACTTATTAAAAGCTGGCTGCGCTGCTCCTGCTAAGCCAATGTCTCAAGGTCAACAGCAAATGTCCCTCTATGGGGAGTGCAGTAACACAGGGCCCGAGGTCAACGGATGAATAAACACACCTTTCTCTTATTATAAATCTCTTTTATCCCATCTGCTCTGAATGCAGCTACCTTCCTTTGGCTCCAATCTGCAATTTATATGGCAGTGTTTTCACTGCTGGAGGAATCGATACACCTGGACAAGACTTGAAATCAGCAGGATCCAGCACTGGCCAGAGGAGAAGGATGGAATTTATTCAGGAGGTGAACTCCCACACTTTGTCTGAAAACTAAAATTGTTTAGAAGAGCTCTGGGGACACACGCCCCAGGGTCATGGAGACCCACATTGGGTTTGCTGGAGCCCAGCTCCCATCCCACTTACCTTTGCCATTTTTCTTGTGGGTCTTCAAAGGAAATTAGCTCTGAGCTCAAATTCTCCCTGATTAGCCCCAGGTTGCAGTGCCTTTCCTTTGAGTCTGTATGAGATACTGAGTTAGTAAGAAAAAAAAAAAAAAAGACATCTATGTCTGGAGGGGGGAAACACAAAGCTTTCTATGTCCTTTCAGGCAGAGATACAGTGCCCCGTAGCTGTGGCTTCCACCTGAGGCAGTTTTCAAGCTCTAATGAAATCCTCCTCTTCTGAGCAGAAGACATTAAAAACAAACAAGCAAATCTTAGATAACTTGAAGGTGGCATTTCCGATGTTGTCACCTCTGGTGATTTTAATTGCAAGTTCTGAGATGCTGGGATTTTCTTTCAGTCCTGGTACCATGTGACAGTGACCAGGCTCTGCTTCATTTTTAAGAAGTGGGGTGGAAAATATAATCTGTGAATGCTCTGAAACCAGAACAATCACCTGGAGTGGTCTAAAATGGAGTTTCTTCCCATACATAATTTTGGAAACTGTAGAATCCTCAGTTTTCTGCAGTATCTAGATGTCCATGCTCTAAGATTAAAGTTTTCAGACAAATACTTCAGGTTTTAATAAGGACTGTAATTTCATTTTATCTTTTAATTGCAGACTTCCAGTATGCAGTTTTATAACTCCAGCTAAAGACTCGGGGTTGGAAAGGATCTTGGCATGGTGTGGTCCAGACCTTTTGTAGAAAGCAAGGGCACATGCGTGTTGGCTTTCATAGCAGGCAGAATTGGGCAGTTAAGCAGGGCTTAACTAACTGATTAAATCTCATCATTATCATGGTATTTGTATTTAAATGTGGACAGGGGCTGTTTCTCTCTACACGTGACAGTGATGACCAAGATGTGTGCGCTGCTGCCCTGCCAGGCCAGGAGAGCTCCTCCTGATGCACCCACAGCTTGGCTGTGCCAGCTTGACAGACATGGGACTCTCTCAGGGCAAACTTCTCACTATCATGAATAGTCCTTGCTCTCCTTTTGCTTGAGACTTTCTGTTGAATGATCCAACAACTAACCTTGATGATGGAGAGCCTCTCACCTACCAAAAGGCATTTGGAAATTACATGCAAAAGGCCTTCCTGATCCACTTTCTTTTTACCCTCCTTCACTATCCAGGTTCATGAAGTCATTGTTTAGTAGAGAGGATCTGTATGAAGAGCTACCAGTCTTCAAATGATGACAATTTATCTTCTAAATTGAAAGAAGCCATGTAAATAAACTGCAGAGGCCTCTTGCCTGTGAGGTTAGCTGTGCAGAGAATGAAATGCAGCCAGCCTTCACTGGGAAGTTGTCTTGCCCTGAATCTTGGCTAAAAAGGAGTCAGACTCCAAATGTTGCTGCTTTCCCAGTTAG
Source organism: Aythya marila (assembly GCF_965140915.1). Taxonomy (NCBI): domain Eukaryota; kingdom Metazoa; phylum Chordata; class Aves; order Anseriformes; family Anatidae; genus Aythya; species Aythya marila. The sequence continues at coordinate 8,804 of NW_028136692.1, read as the reverse complement.
TCTCCCAGTTAGTCTTTGGGCAGTGTAGCTCCACAGTAATGGGTTAAACGTGTCCCCTGACTGGACTGCAGGAACATTAGGATTAGTGCCGCACCCAGGTAGCGCCATACTCTCACCCCCATGCATGGTGATCTTCTGCTTCATACATGGGGAACCCTCAGCTCTCCCAAGCCTATTCCAAAGGTAGGACAGGGTTTCCAGCAGGGCTTTCAGAGGATCCTGAACACAGCACAGCTGGTATCTAATGATCTGGGTAAGCCTGTGAAGTGCAAGCAGGCAGTGAGCCATGGAGCGGAGACTTTAGTTCACTCCATGGTTTGGTTCACACCGTGTGGTTTGCGATGAATGTGATGGGGTTGGGGCAGAACCCAATTCCTCCTAACCTGTCCCTCTCCTGAGCACCAGACTTGGTCTGGGCTGCAGCCAGCGCAGTCACCACGACGGGGAGGTGTCTGTGGCACTGAGGCCTTGCACAGGGCAGGAAGCATGTCTGGGATCCCTTGCTTCTGCCCTCCCTTCCCCACCTCATAGGTGAAGTCTGAAGGGATGTTTATACTCCTGCAAGGGACAGGTTACCGTCTTCCAGGGAGGACCACAGCCCAGTACTGCCCAGCTCCAACCTCTCCTGACCGCAGAAACCAGCAGAGCAGAGGTCTGGCCATGGGGCAATGGGCTGCAGGTGCAAAGGGGTGGTGGGGCCAAGCCAACCCTCCCTTGCTAGGGGCCAGCAGATGACCCAAGCCCTGGAGAGGAATGGGGTCCAATGTGCTGTTCTTAGCTCTGCTGGATAATTTAGCAAAGATGGTCTGTTTGCCCAGAGCTGGCTGTTAGCCCATGCAACCATGCAAAGCAGAGTTGTTGTCGTGGGGGTGAGCCCTGTAGCAAAAAGCCTTGTGTTTCAGCAGGGGTAGTGAAGCACAGCAAGCTCTGTGCTTTCTGACTGTGCATGCAGAGAGCAGAGCTTCTTCAGTTAAACAAAACCAGTTAAAATTCATTTTATCCTAGCTGCCATTTGGGTGTAGTTAGTGAATCATACTTCAACCCAAATGAATGTTATGTCCCCACATGGTAAACAGGAGCACACATTATCTTTGCAGTGATGAGTCCTAGACAGACCACAACAAAATTGATTTTTCTTGAACCGAGCTTTGCTTGCTGTAAGGGAAGTTATAGTACATAGATCTTGGGACTGGCAAAGTGGGAGCCGACATTAGGCTCTTCTACTTGCGATCCCTCATTGGTATCACAAAGCCAAGCGTGAAGCAGGTCGGAGGAATCTGGCAGAGTTTCTGACAAGACAGATGGACCTCTGGGAGAGCACAGCAGGGTCACTGGATAAGGATCAACGTTATGGATGTTGCTGGTTCTCTAAGAAAACAATTTTCCCTCAACTCTCCAGATTTGAGGATTCATGAATCAAGTCACGTCAGCCTCCTCAGTCTTTACTTCTATCTAGCTATCCATCCCAGTGCGATGAGAGGCAATTGTCAAAGTCTGGGCAATGGCTTCAGTTCCAACCCCATCAGCAACTTCACAACAATTTCTCCCTACCAGCATTAATCACAGAAACGGTAAAATGCAGCATAATGCAAAGCACTGACCTGGGTTTGGAAATGCATAGTCTGAAAACACAAGTGGTGTGATCTCCCTGCCTTCCTGATAGTCTGGGCTCATCAGAAGGGAATAAAAACCTATTTTACTGTGTAACAATATTTAGCAGCCCAAGTTCAGAGCTGAAGGTGAAGCAAAGAGATTTTGGACTGAAGTCCTTCAAAAATACAGGGATGGCAGTAGAATTATAATTAGCACTTCTTTTTCTGAAATAAAAGCAAAAGTTTTTTTCTAAATTTTAAATATGCAAAGGTGCACTGTTGTCTTTGAAAATCTAACAGATCTGATGCATTTTAGTTGTTGACAATTCCATTGGACATTTGAATGGCCAAGCTACTACATTTCCACAAAAACTCGCACCTAGATTTCAGACATACTTTTGAGAAGCTCTACATCTCCCAAGCAAATTTATTCAGGCTTTTAAGACCCTTTTCTTTGTGTTCCTTGCATTGCAGTGTGTGCGGTTTGTTCTGATAAATCTAGTAGTAACTCTTTGGTGGGGACATGGATATCCTGTGTCCTGTACCAATGTGAAAGGCCAGTGCTGAAATGCAGACATTATCCACTGTCAGCGCTGTGGTTGCTCGTGCCTACTAGACTGATGCTAGCGCAAGGTGGAGGTTGCATGATTATAGGGTAGAAGTAGTCCTGATGTCTGCAGCCCAATTATTTCTAAGATGCATATCTGCTGCCCTAGATTGATCCGTGCTGCTTGCACAGTGAGGCACTGCTATTTGAACACAGTGGGATGGAAGCAGTGGAAAAACTGCTGGGTTATTATTAGATTTATCTCTTAGTCCTGAGCAGCAGGTGGGGAAGGGAAGGGGACAGCTTATTTTAAAGAGATGGAAAATCCCTTGTTCTGGGAGGTAAATCTGAGGAGGGAAAACAAAACAGCATTTCTCCTCTTGGGAGAAGAAAAAGCTTCAGGCCTGCAAAAAGCCTGCAGAGAAGAGAGATTGGCGGTGTCATCCTTTAGGCGAGTGAAGCACTGATGAGATGAGACATCTCATCCTAGCCAGGTTGGGAACTGCTGCTGGTCTGGACCTACATCCCACGGCAAACACCAGGACATGCCAGGCTGTTCGGAAGGTACACTGCCTCCTGCATGAGATGAGCATCAGAGTTCCCTTCCAGCCTAAGCCATTCTGTGATTCTGCGAGTCTGTGAAATGTCCTTGTGCTGTGGCCATTTCTGAGAACTGTTTTCTGGTTTTCAGTCACCCACCATGTAGTTAACACAATGTAATTGCCTATAAAGCCGGCTCCTCATCGGAAAGGTTTCTTTGCTAATAGAACATAGTGCTTGTGGCTGGGCACCGGGAGAGCAGGGCTGAGCTGTGGAGTCCACTTACGCACTCCTGCGAGCTCAGCAAGACACGCTAAGAAATAACCCTGAGCCTTGGAGTGGCTGGAAGAAAAGGGTGAGAGTTTTAATGAAATGCACGTCACCCGTTTCAGATGGAACAGAAAGGCCCCCCAGGGATTAATTGTATGCAAACCACAAAAGAATGGCCATTAATTTTCTCCCAGCTCATAACATACAATTTTCCACTAATATAAAAGCTTTAATAAGACTACCCATAACCTTTATGCGTTCAGTAGCGGTCCTGGAAATTGCAATTATCTTGTGCTCACCACAGAATGTGTAATCCCATCAATAGGAAAAATGTCATCTCGTGAAAAGGTTCCCAGCCGAAAGCCATCATTACTGTATCGTACAATTTGTTTGGCTGTGGTTACTGCACAGCTATGATCACCTTGGGCATGGGTTAGGACTCGGAGAGGGGGCTTTAATGCTCTCCTAATGGAGTCGCTGCACGGAGGCTGGCCGTAGCCGTGTGTGTCGCTGCGTTTTGGGCAGGTTGTGGCTCTGGCCCCAGGGCGGTGTTGTCTGAAGGAGAAATTTTGGTAGCCCCGCTGCTGAATTGCCTCATTGAAGGCCATTTTTCTCACCTCCTGCCCGGCTTTCCTGGGCAGACGGCAAAGCAGCACGCTGTCCTGTCGCTCTGTCTCACTAGGTGGAGATCTTTAGTTGTCCACTGTGCCGGGCTTTGTTTAGCAGTCTGCAATCAAGATCTGCTGAGAAACTCGGCTGTAGATTTTCAGATGATGCTTCAGATCTTTAATTTTCCCCTGGGATATACAGCTCCCTTTGCCGAGGACATATGGGCTGCCAGGAAATAGGTCTTTTTGTGGTTCCACATTTAGAACAGTCCGTGTCGGATTTTTATCATTTATTGACTGAAGAGAATGGAAACACTTGAAAGGAGATTTGCCTAACAAACTAATGAAAAGGAAACAAGAGCATAAACAATGAGCAAGGGCAGCTCTCTGCTGCCAACTCAGGGGCTTCAGAGCCACCCTTACCTAGCAGGATGAAAACTCAGCACAGCCCCTCTTAAGTTGAGCTGCTCCAAGTTTTACCACGTTATCTTGAATGGAATTTTGCTCCTGAGCATATAGCTTGCTTAAACCAGCCCTCAGCAAATAAAGTGGTACACACACTCTTATTTTTTTAGAGAAAGATGGGGAGCTCACATTGGCAGGACCAGCAGGATTAAGCATCACTCTGTTTCAAATTTCTAGCTAGCAATAGCAAAGAAAAATGAGATCCCATGGGTGGAAGGTCAATGTTTTTCAACAGTAACTCTCTCCACTGCAGCCAGTAATTAATCAGGAGGCTGGCTGAACCCCGAGTTTGTTGTTGGAAGTTGAATATTAATTTGCCCAGTTGAATATTAATTTGGATGCACACTGCAGGGTGTCATAGATTTGACAATAAAATTTCTGGTAAAACAAAATGATAAGTGACAGAAAGGTGACAAGGATGGGGTAGCCACACGGGGCAGGTTTATGGACTTTTGTTTAGAAGTTCCTATGGAAAAAATGGATGAAAAAGGGAAGATTCATTGAAAAGAAGTATTTTTTATTTTTGCCACAAGGGAGCATTAGGAAGTATCTAGATCTTAACTTGAAAACAAAGATGTTCTGCTGGAAGCTTGTATCTTTTCAGAAATGTTTTAGAAACATTTAAGCTCAGGGGCAAATCTGTTCAACTGATTGCTAAAAACTCTTCAAGCTGTTTTCTTTTTTTTTTTTTTTTTTTTTTTTTTTACTGAAAAATGTCACACAGAGGGATATTTTTCTAGTAAGTGTTAGCAAAATGCTTTTGAGTAGATCATTGCAGCCTGCAACTGGGCAACTTGCATTGTGAGGTCCTGTTTCATCTCTTCATCTGTTTCTGAAGTATCTGCACAATGGGTGGCTCTGTTTTTAACTCAGGAAAGCTAAAATATCAGTAGGTAAGAAAGGCAAACAAGAGCAGAATTGTTGGATGGTGGCTGTGGGGATGATGGAAGGTTGATCCTAGAGTTGAGATGGTAGGTCTTCATTGGAGAAGGATGCGGAAATGCTGCAAAGCTAGAATGTGGAGGAGGAGGGAAGAAGGTGGCAGTGCAGAGGAAATGTGGTGCAGGGGTGGGAGCAGAGTGGCAGGAAGCTGGGTCTGGGCATGGCTCTGATCTGTGACGAGGCTGCCTGCTGGATCTTGGAATGGCAAAACTTGTTTTGAATATTTCTCAGCATGGGAAAAAGGGTGTACTTTTCAAAGAAAGCAGTATTTGGGGAGATTTTCTTCTTTGTAGGAAATCAGAGCAAGCTCCCAAAAAGGTTGTCCTTTTCCTTTCCCCCCTCCTCCTTTTTCATTTTCTTTTTTATTTGTCTGTTTGCCTTTACCTTCTTTCTTTCTTTCTTTCTTTCTTTCTTTCTTTCTTTCTTTCTTTCTTTCTTTCTTTCTTTCTTTCTTTCTTTCTTTCTTTCTTTCTTTCTTTCTTTCTTTCTTTCTTTCTTTCTTTCTTTCTTTCTTTCTTTCTCTCTTTCTCTCTTTCTTTCTCTCTTTCTTTCTCTCTTTCTTTCTCTCTTTCTTTCTCTCTTTCTTTCTCTCTTTCTCTCTTTCCTCTCTTTCCTTCCTTCCTTCCTTCCTTCCTTCCTTCCTTCCTTCCTTCCTTCCTTCCTTCCTTCCTTCCTTCCTTCCTTCCTTCCTTCCTTCCTTCCTTCCTTCCTTCCTTCCTTCCTCCCTCCCTCCCTCCCTCCCTCCCTCTCTTCCTCTCTTCCTCTCTTCCTTTCACATTCCCTCCTGGGATCAGCTGTGATGCTTGCATTGCAATACTTAGATGAGGCAAGCACATCTCTGCTCTTTGCAACCATTTCTGTCAGAAAGACTGATGGACACATGCAAATGAGGACAGAGAAATTACTTTGTGCCACAGATTTGTTAAGGAACTGATTCTCAAAGACCCTGACTTCTGGAAATGCAGGGTGGGCAATGGGTGGGAGGGTGATGGATATCTATATTTTCAAAGCAGTAAGAAGAAAATAGGGACGTGTAACAACTCATTATGGGGACAAAAATGAATTCTCAGTTTCCTTGTGCTGGGTTTGATGTGTGTAGCTAAATGTGGGGAAGAGATTAGGCTCTCCAGTAATTACATTTCCAGCTGCACTGAGTGTCTGGAGCACCATGTGGCCTCTGGAGAGAGACCCTGCTCCTTCTGAGGGTCCTTCCTCCCCAGTACCTTCAACAAAGGAAACCTTTACATAGCCAGATTTTCTCTTTAGAAAATCTCTCATCTCTCATCTGCCCATCTTTTTTCCAGTGACTGCAGGGGGAGCCTTGACACAAAGATTAGGACGGACATCTAACTTTCAGAGTTAAAATGGGTGAAAGAAATTATCACTTTTGATGGAAATCTGTGAATTAAGCCTTAGGTGGGAGATTTTTAAATGCTCTCCAGGAATCTGTAGTACAGTCACTAGCCAACAGGCTGGTACTTTGCTACTCATAGTAGAGCTTCACCAAGATAAGGAGGGTGAAGGTTTTTACCTTGCTCTGAAAACAAGCTAATAGATGCCTCAGAACACCTTTAAGTTGTCAAAGCTAGGGAACAAAACCTGAGCAAGAGGCCACCTGGTATGCAGCTTCCAACAGCCCACAGCCTGAGAGTTCATGTAGGAGCATTTGATGGGAGACAAAGAGAGAGAGTGTGACCTATTTCTAGGGTTACTAATTTCTAAACATTTTCTGTCATCATGGTAGCAGATGTCTTGTGCTAATCTGTGAAGATGATGTGTCTTTGTTGCTCCCACCAACCTGGCTCCCTGTTTCTGGTTGGGCCTATGGAGACCATATCCTAACTAATGAGAACCTGACCGAAGCTCCAAGAAGGAACAAACCCAGTTTGGGTTTAAGATCCCAGCTGGTTTCCACCAAAAGAGATGATTAGGGGGATGTACAGATTCAGACTGTGAGAACAGAACCTGTTCGGTCTCGGGAAGAGAAGGAGAAAGGTAGAGAGAGATCTTATTGCTGCCTTCATCTCCCATGGGAAGATGTAGAGAAGACAGACACAGATTCTTGGAGGTACATGGAGTTTGGCTAAGAGGCAAGAGGAAATAGTTACAACACAGCAAACACTGATTAAACATTCAGAAAAATATTTTTCTGAGTATTAGCTGTGGGGGTGGTCAGACACTGGAGCAGGGGTCTGGTATGTCTGTGGGATCTTCGTACTTAAAGATATTCAAAACTCACCTATGCTAGGCCATGAGAAACCTGCTCTAATTGAGAAATCTGCTCCGTCTGCACAATCTCTGTTTTGATGATTTTCATCTTGCCAGCACTTAGCAGAGGGCAAACATGAGAAGGAGCAAGAGAAGGGGTTTATGCCTGGATGCCAGAAGAGGCTGTTTATCAGTCAGGCTGGGGTATCCTGTCCTTCAGAGGCTCCACAAATATGCCATTCAAAGCAGATACTTTTAGTGAAATGTGCAGAAGGGAAGATGAACCTGACACACCAAGGTGAGTCTTTGAATGACTTATTGTCACAGACTGGCAGATGCAAGGCAGGGTGAGCAGTGCCTCTTCAGGGCAATATATTTTAACCGAAAACATTTTTGGATTAAAAACAGCAGTTAATCATATGGAAAAGTTAGACTCAATAAGAAATTGGGCTTTTCTGGAAAGAATACACTTTAGAAATCCCTGGTGAATACACTCATGCTTCCTGAACTACTGAAGATGCAGCAAACCCCAGGATCCAACAAAGGGCATATTTTCCTTGTTCTCAGCTGACTTCAATATAAGCTACAGGGAAGTGGAAGAGGTTTTGGCACTGGTCCCACAGCAGGACATTATGGCAGCCGGAAAGATGTAAAGCCCCCCAGGTCCTGCTGCCCAGCATCCCACAGGGCTATACCTTTAAGAACTAATTTGTCTGTTATGGAGGCTTTGCTTTTCTCCCCCAAACCAGCAGGCTGCATTCACTTAGTGGACAAGGTCCTGAAGTCCCACTCCAGTGCCTCTAGAAAAGCTCTTCAGGAATTCCCGGTGTAAAGCCTTTACTCTGGCCTTTACCCTTAAAAGCATCTCCTTGTTAATCCCCCAGTTTGCTGCAGAATGGGGCCTTGGACAGAGATTTCTCCATTGCACTGCACACGAACAGCTCTCAGGGCACTGTCTGCACACAGGATGGTGCTCTCTGAAAAAATGGCATTTGCATTATGCACCTGGCTGGGAGGTGGCGGCGTCTTGCAGCAGGACTTGCAGAGGTGGCTCCTGACAGCACGGGTACTCAGACCGGGACTGTGGGGCCCATCAGGAGAGGCAGGAGGGGTGCAGCAGGGAGGTGGCCTGCAAGGGGATGTTGCAGGTCTCTGGGGATTTGTGGTTTTTGACTTGCTCAGTGACAGAAGTGTTACCATGATCCACGCGCAGCACAAAATGTCCTGCACTAACAATCTGCTGTTATCCTTTCACCGTGGCTGAGAACTGAATACTTCAGTCATGCAGCTGACCCATTTGCACAGGAGACTTCCCCAGCCTGCTTCCCGGGCTATTCCAAGGTACATTTCTCTGCAGCTGAACAAGAAAACGCTTCTCCAGTGTGATTTGCATGAGTACACCCCCAAGAGCCACAGCAGAGCAGACCCTCACCTCCCAGCTGCCACTGACTGGGATCCACTGGTTTGCCTGCCCAGGAACAGCCCAGGTGACAGGGCAGGAGAGATCCAAGGTCCCAGGAACCAGCACTTCCCAGATCTGGAGGTCTGACCATTCCAGCGATGGTGAAGTTCATCTCTGTCGTGGTTTAACCCGGCCAGCAGCTAAACACCACACAGCCATTCGCTCACCCT
>NW_028136693.1:0-51766 GCF_965140915.1 Aythya marila | reverse complement strand
GGTCTCCGTTGGGTTTCATTGGGCTTTCCGTTGTGATTGTGGTGGAAAAGTGTAAATTGTTGGTTTTGGAGAAGATCAGGTAGGTTTAGGGTTGTTTTGGGGTGCAGCAATGGTTTTGGGGGATTTTCTTCCAGTTTTTTTGTTGATCCTGTTCTTGTTTGGGGTGTTTTTGATGTTTTTTCGGGTCTCCGTTGGGTTTCGTTTGGTTTTCCGAGGTCATCATGGAGGAAAAATGTAAATTGTGGGTTTCGGAAAACATCATGTAGGTTTTGTCGTGGTTTTGTTGTGGATCTATGGTATTTGGGATTTTCCTCTGGTTTTTGGGGTGTTCCCGTTCTTGTTTGGGATGTTTTTGATGTGTTTTGGGGTCTCCGTTGCATTTCATTGGGTTCTCGTTGGTCGTTAAGGTAAATGGGAGTGGATTGTGGGTTTTGGAGAAGATCAGGTGAGTTTAGTGTGGTTTTGGGGGGAAATTCATGTTTGTTTGTTTTTTTTTTTTCTTCTCGTCTAGTTCTTTTTTGGGGTGTTTTTGATGTGTTTTGGGGTCTCCGTTGGGTTTTGTTGGGTTTCCATTGGGTTTTCTGGTGGTTGGGAGTGGATTGTACATTTAGGAGAACATCCTAACAGGTTTAAGGTTTTTTTGGGGGGTTAAATCACGTTTTTTCTTCTGATTCGGTTCACTTTTGAGGGGTTTTTGACGTGTTTTGGGGTCTCCGTTGGGTTTCGTTGGGTTTTCCGTGGTCATCATGGTGGAAAAGTGGTAAATTGTGGGTTTTGGAGAACATCAGGTAGGTTTAGGGTGGTATTGGGGTGGATCTATGGTATTTGGGATTTTCTTCTATTTTTTGGTGTGATCCTGTTCTTTTTTGTGTTATGTTTGACGTGTTTTGTGGTCTCCGTTGGGTTTCGTTGGGTTCTTGTTGGTCGTTAAGGTAAATGGGAGTGGATTTTAGGTTTTGGAGAAGATCACGTGAGTTTAGGGTGGTGTTGGGGGGAAATTCATAGTATTTGGGTTTTTTCTTCTGATCCAGTTCTTTTTTGGGGTATTTTTGACATGTTTTGGGGTCTCCGTTGGGTTTTGTTGGGTTTTCCGTGGTCATCATGTTGGAAAAGTGTAAATTGTGGGTTTTGGAGAACATCATGTAGGTTTAGGGGGACTTTTAGGGCAGATTCATGGTTTTTGCGGTTTTCTTCTGTATTTTTGGGGTGGTCCCGTACATTTTTGGGAAGTTTTTGAGGTGTTTGGGGGTCTCTTTGGGTTTTGTTGGGTTCTCGTTGGTCATGATGGTGGAAAAAGGTAAATGGTGGTGTTTGGAGAACATCAGGTGAGTTTAAGGTTTTTTGGGAGTGAATCTATGGTTTGGGTGGATTTCTTCTGTTTTTTAGGGTTTCCTTCTCTTCTTGGGGTGGTACTGTTATTTTTTGGGGTGTTTTTGACGTGTTTTTGGGTCCCTGTTGGGTTTCGTTTGGTTCTCGTTGGTCGTTAAGGTAAATGGGTGCGGATTGTGGGTTTTGAAGTTGATTAGGTTAGTTAAGGGTGTTTTTGGTATTGGATTCGTGCTTTTTCGGGATTTCCTTCCAGTTTTCTGGGTTATCCCGCTCTTGATTGGGGTGTTTTTGACATGTTTTGGGGTCTTCGTTGGGTTTTGTTGCGTTTTCCGTGGTCATCGTGGTGGAAAAGTGTAAACGGTGGGTTTTGGAGAACATCAGCTAGGTTTAGGGTGGTTCTTGGGTGGATCTATTGTTTTGGCGATTTTCTTTCGTTTTTGGGGGTGATCCTGTTTTTTGGGGGGTATTTTTGACGTGTTTTGGGGTCTACGTTGTGTTTCGTTGGGTTTTGCGTGGTCATCAGGTTGGAAAAGGTAAATTGTGGGTTTTGGAGAAGATCAGGTAGGTTTAGGGTGATTTTGGGGTGGATCTATGGTATTTGGGCTTTTCTTCCGTTTTTTTTTGGGATGATCCTGTTCTTGTTTGGGGTGTTTTTGACGTTTTTTGGGGTCTCTGTTGGGTTTTGTTGGGTTCTCGTTGGTCATCATGGTGGAAAAGGGTAAATTGTGGGTTTTGGAGAACATCAGGTTGGTTTAGGGTGGTTTTGGGGTGGATCTATGGTATTTGGGCTTTTCTTCTGTTTTTTTTGGGATGATCCTGTTCTTGTTTGGGGTGTTTTTGACGTTTTTTGGTGTCTCTGTTGGGTTTTGTTGGGTTCTCGTTGGTCATCATGGTGGAAAAGGGTAAATTGTGGGTTTTGGAGAACATCAGGTAGGTTTAGGGTGGTTTTGGGGTGGATCTGTGTTTTTGGGGTATTTTCTTCCAGTTTTGGGGGTGATGCCGATTTTTTTTGGGGTGTTTTTGACGTGTTTTGGGGTCTCTGTTGGGTTTTGTTGGGTTCTCGTTGGTCATCATGTTGGAAAATTGTAAATTGTGGGTTTTGGAGAACATCAGGTAGGTTTAGGGGTACTTTTGGGGTGGATCTATGGCTTTTTGGGTTTTCTTTCATTTTGGGGAATGATCCTGTTATTTTTGGGGTGTTTTTGACGTGTTTTGGGGTCTCCATTAGGTTTTGTTGGGTTCTTGTTTGTTATTATGTTAAATAGGAGTGGATTGTGGGTTTTGGAGAATATCAGGTTGGTTTAAGGGGTTTTTTAGGGTTAAATCATGGCATTTTGTATTTTTTTTTCGGATCTGCTTTGATTTTGGTGTGTTTTTGACGTGTTTGGGGGTCTCCGTTTGGTTTCGTTGGGTTTTCCGTGGTCACCATGGTGGAAAAGGATAAATTGTGGGTTTTGGAGAACTTCAGGTAGGTTTAGGGGGACTTTACGCGTGGATTCATGGTATTTGGGTTTTCTTCTTTTTGGGGGAGTGATCCTCTCCTTTCTTCGGGTGATTTTGAAGCGTTTTGTGGTTTCCGTTGCGTTTCGTTGAGTTCCTAATGTGTTTTATGTTGGTTGGGAGTGTGCTTTGGGATTAGGAGAACATCAGGTAGGTTTAGGGTGTCTTTGGGGTGGATCTATGGTATTTGGGGTTTTCTTCTATTTTTTGGCGTGATCCTGTTCTTTTTTGGGGTGTTTTTGACGTGTTTTGGGGTCTCCGTTGGGTTTTGTTGTGTTCTTGTTGGTCATTATGTTAAATAGGTGTGTATTGTGGGTTTTGGAGAACATCAGGTAGGTTTAGGGTGGTTTTGGGGTGGATCTATAGTTTTGGGGGTTTTTCTTCCAGTTTTGGGGGTGATGCCGTTCTTGTCTGGGTTTTTTTTGACGTTTTTTGGGGTCTCTGTTGGGTTTTGTTGGGTTCTCGTTGGTCATCATGGTGGAAAATGGTAAATTGTGGGTTTTGGAGAACATCAGGTAGGTTTATGGTGGTTTTGGGGTGGATCTATGATTTTGGGGTATTTTCTTCCAGTTTTGGGGGTGATCCCGTTCTTGTTTGTTTTTTTTTGACGTGTTTTGGGGTCTTTGTTTGGTTTTAGTTGTGTTCTTGTTGGTCATCATGTTGGAAGAGTGTAAATTGTGGGTTTTGGAGAACATCAGGTAGGTTTAGGGGGACTATTGGGGTGGATCTATGGCTTTTGGGGTTTTCTTTCTTTTTTGGGGTTGATCCTGTTTTTTTGGGGTGTTTTTGACATGTTTTGGCGTCTCCATTGGGTTTCTTTTGGTTCTTGTTGGTCGTTAAGGTAAATGGGTATGGATTGTGGGTTTTGGAAATGATCAGGTGAATTTAGGGTGGTTTTGGGGGGATATTCATAGTTTTTGTTTTGTTTTCTTCTGATCCATTTCTTTTTTGGGGTGTTTTTTACATGTTTTGGGGTTTCCGTTTCATTTCGTTGAGTTCCTAATGGGTTTCGTCGTGGTTGAGAGTGGATTGTACATTTAGGAGAACATCAGGTAGGTTTAAGGGTGGTTTTGGGGTTAAATCACGTATTTTCTTCTGATCCGGTTTGCTTTTTTTTTTTTTTTTTTGACGTGTTATGGGGTTTCCGTTGCGTTTCGTTTTGTTCCTAATGGGTTTTATGGTGGTTGGGAGAGGACTTTATGATTTGGAGAATATCTGGTAGGTTTAGGGGGACTTTTGGGGAGACCTATGGCTTTTGGGCTTTTCTTTCATTTTTGGGGTTGATCCTGTTTTTTGGGGGGGTGGTTTTGACATGTTTTGGAGACTCCGTTGGTTTTTGTTGGTTTCTTGTTGTTCGTTAAGTTAAATGAGTATGGATTGTGTGTTTTGGAAAAGATCAGGTGATTTTAGGGTGGTTTTGGGGGGATATTCATAGTTTTTGTTTTTTTTTTCTTCTGATGCAGTTCTTTTTTGGGGTGTTTTTGACGTGTTTTGGTTTCTCCGTTGCATTTCGTTGAGTTCCTAATGGGTTTTATTGTGGTTGGGAGTGGATTGTACATTTAGGAGAACATCAGGTAGGTTTAAGGGTGGTTTTGGTGTTAAATCACGTATTTTCTTCTGTTCCGGTTCGCTTTTGTTTTTTTTTTGACGTGTTTTGGTGTTTCCATTGTGTTTCGTTGAGTTCCTAATGGGTTTAATGATGGTTGGGAGTGGATTGTACATTTAGGAAAAAATCAGGTAGTTTTAAGTTTTTTTTGGGGGTTAAATCACGTATTTTCTTCTGATCTGGTTTGCTTTTTTTTTTTTTTTTTTTTTTTTTTTTTTGACGTGTTTTGGGATTTCCGTTGCGTTTCATTGAGTTTCTAATGGGTTTTATGGTGGTTGGGAGTGGACTTTTTGATTTGGAGAATATCAGGTAGGTATAGGGTGGTTTTGGGATTCGATCCGTACTTTTTGGGGATTTTCTTGCAGTTTTGGGGGTGATCCTGTTCTTTTTTGCGTGTTTTTGACGTGTTTTGGGGTTTCCGTTGGGTTTCGTTTTGTTTTCCGTGGTCATCATGGTGGAAAAGGTTAAATTGTGGGTTTTGGAGAACATGAGGTAGGTTGAGGGTGGTTTTGGGGTGGATCTATTGTTTTAGGGGATTTTCTTCCAGTTTTGGGGGTAATCCCGTTCTTTATTGCGGTGTTTTTGATGTGTTTTGGGATCTTCGTTTGGTTTCGTTGGGTTTTCCATGGTCATCATGGTGGAAGATGGTAAATTGTGGGTTTTGGAGAACATCAGGTAGGTTTAGGGTGGTTTTGGGGTGTATCTATGGTATTTGGGGGTTTCTTGTTTTTTTTTTTGGGTGATCCTGTTCTTTTGTGGGGTGTTTTTGACGTGTTTTGTGGTCTCCATAGGGTTTCGTTCGGTTCTCGTTGGTCATCATGGTGAAGAAGGGTAAATTGTGGGTTTTGGAGAACATCAGGTGAGTTTAAGGTTTTTTTGGGGGTTAATCTTTGGTTTTGGTGGATTTCATCTTTTTTTTTAGGCTTTTCTTCTGTTTTTGGGTTGGTCCCATTCTTTTTTGGGTGTTTTTGACATCTTTTGTGGTCTCCGTTGGGTTTTGTTTGGTTCTTGTTTGTCATCATTGTGAAGAAGGGTAAATTGTGGGTTTTGGAGAACATCAGGTAGGTTTAGGGGGACTATTGTGGTGGATCAATGGCTCTTGGGGTTTTCTTTCTGTTTTGGGGGTCATCCTGTTCTTTTTTGGGGTGTTTTTGACGTGTTTTGGGGTCTTCTTTGGGTTTTAGTCGTGTTCTTGTTGGTCATCATGTTGGAAGAGTGTAAATTGTGGGTTTTGGAGAATATCAGGTAGGTTTAGGGGGACTATTGGGGTGGATCTATGGCTTTTGGGGTTTTCTTTCTTTTTCGGGGTTGATCCTGTTTTTTTGGGGTTGTTTTTGACATATTTTGGGGTCTCCGTTGGTTTTCGTTGTGTTTTCCGTGATCATCATGGTGGAAAAGGGTATATTGTGGGTTTTGGAGAACATCAGGTAGGTTTATGGGGACTATTGTGGTGGATCTATGGTTTTGGGGGATTTTCTTCCAGTTTTGGGGGTGATCCCGTTTTTTTTTTTTTTTTTTATTTTGACTTGTTTTGGCTTCTCCATTGGGTTTTGTTTGGGTCTCATTGGTCGTTAAGGTAAATGGGAGTGGATTGTGGGTTTTTGTTAAGATCAGGTGAGTTTAGGGTGGTTTTGGGTGGAAATTCATAGTTTTGTGGGTTTTTTGTTCTGATCCAGTTCTTTTTTGGTGGGTTTCTGACGTGTTTTGGGGTTTCCGTTGCGTTTTCGTTGAGTTCCTAATTGGTTTTATGGTGTTTGGGATGTGACTATGGGATTTGGAGAACATCAGGTAGGTTTAGGGTGGTTTTGGGATTGGATCCGTGCTTTTTGGGGATTTTCTTCCAATTTGGGGGGTGATCCCGTTCTTTTTAGGGGTGTTTAGGAAGTGTTTTGGGTCTCCATTGGGTTTCGTTGGGTTTTCCATGGTCATCATGGTGGAAAAATTTAAATTGCGGGTTTTGGAGAACATCAGTTAGGTTTAGGGTGATTTTTGGGGTGGATCTATGGTTTTGGGGGATTTTCTTCCAGTTTTGGGTGTGATCCCGTTCTTTTTTGGGGTGTTTTTGACGTGTTTTGGGGTCTCTTTTGGGTTTCATTAGGTTTTCCATGGTCATCATGGTGGAAAAGGGTAAATTGTGGGTTTTGGAGAACATCAGGGAGGTTTAGGGGGACTATTGTGGTGGATCTATTGTTTTGGGGTATTTTCTTCCTGTTTTGGGGGTGATCCCGTTCTTTATTGGGGTGTTTTTGACGTGTTTTGGGGTCTCCTTTGGGTTTTAGTTGTGTTCTTGTTGGTCATCATGTTGGAAGAGTGTAAATTGTGGGTTTTGGAGAACATCAGGTAGCTTGAGTATGGTTTTGGGGTGGATCTATTGTTTTAGGGGTTTTTCTTCCAGTTTTGGGTGTAATCCCGTTCTCGTTTGGGGTGTTTTTGACGTGTTTTGGGGTCTCCGTTTGGTTTTGTTGGGTTTTCCGTGGTCATCATGGTGGAAAATTGTATATTGTGGGTTTGGGAGAACATCATGTAGGTTTAGGGTGGTTTGGGGCTGGATCTATGGCATTTCTGGTTTTCTTCTCTTTTTTTGGGTGTGATCCTGTTGTTTTTTGGGGTGTTTTTGACGTGTTTTGTGTCTCCATTGGGTTTTTTTGGGTCCTCGTTGGTCGTTAAGGTAAATGGGAGTCGATTGTGGGTTTTGGAGAAGATCAGGTGAGTTTAGGGTGGTTTTGGGGTTGGATCCGTGCATTTGGGGATTTTCTTCCAGTTTTGGGCGTGATCACGTTCTTGTTTGCGGTGATTTTGACATGTTTTTTGGGTCACCATTGGGTTTTGTTGGGTTTTCCGTGGTCATCGTGGTGGAAATGTATAAGTTGTGGGTTTGTGAGAACATCAGGTCGGTTTGGGGGCCTTTTGGTGTGGATTCTTGGTATTTGGGGTTTTCTTCTGTTTTTTAGGGTGATCCTGTTCTTTTTTGGGCTGTTTTTTAAGTTTTTTGTCGTCTCCGTTGGGTTTCATTGGGTTCTCGTTGTTCGTTAAGGTAAATGGGAGTGGATTGTGGGTTTTGGAGAAGATCAGGTGAGTTTAGTGTGGTTTTGGGGGGAAAATCATAGTTTTCTTTCTTTTTTTTTTCTTCATGTCTAGTTCTTTTTTGGGGTGTTTTTGACGTGTTTTGTGGTCTCCGTTGGGTTTTGTTGGGTTTCCACTGGGTTTTCTGGTGGTTGGGTGTGGATTGTACATTTAGGAGAACATCAGGTAGGTTTAATGGTGGTTTTCGGGTTATATCACGTATTTACTTCTGATCCGGTTCACTTTTGCGGTGTTTTAGACGTGTTTTGGGGTCTCTGTTGGGTTTCGTAGGGTTTTCCTTGGTCATCATGGTGAAAAAGTGTAAATTGTGGATTTTGGAGAACATCTGGTAGGTTTAGGGTGGTTTTGGTATGGATCTATTCTTTTGGGAGTTTTCTTCGGTTTTTGGGGGTGATCACGTTCTTGTTTGGGGTGTTTATGACGTGTTTTGGGGTCTCCGTTTGGTTTACTTGGGTTTTCTGTGGTCATCATGGTGGAAAAGTGTAAATTGTGAGTTTTGGAGAACATCAGGTAGGTTTAGGGGGACTTTTGGGGCAGGGTCATAGATTTTGGTGTTCTCTTCTGTTTTTTTTTGGGTGGTCCCGTGCTTTTTTGGGAAGTTTTTGAGGTGTTTGGGGGTGTCTTTTTGGTTTTGTTGGGTTTTGAGTGGTCATCATGGTGGAAAACGGTAAATTGTGGGTTTTGGAGAACATCAAGTAGGTTTACGGTGGTTTTGGGATGGATCTATGGTTTTTGGATTTTCTTCTGTTTTTTTGGGGGGTGATCCTTTTCTTTTTTGACGTGGTTTGGGGTCTCCGTTGGGTTTCGTTCGGTTCTCGTTGGTCGTTAAGGTAAATGGGAGTGCATTGTGGGTTTTGGAGAAGTTCAGGTGAGTTTAGGGTGGTTTTGGGATTGGATCCGTGCTTTTTGGGAATATTCTTCCAGTTTTGGGCGTGATCCCGTTCTTTTATGGAGTGTTTTTGACGTGTTTGGGGTCTCCGTTGGGTTTCGTTGGGTTTTCCTTGGTCATCGTGGTGGAAAAGTGTAAATTGTGGGTTTTGGAGAACATCAGGTATGTTTAGCATGGTTTTGGGGTGGATCTATGGTATTTGGGGTTTTCTTCTGTTTTCTTGGTGTGATCCTATTCTTTTTTGGGGTGTTTTTGACGTGTTTTGTGTTCTCCGTTGGGTTTCATTGGGTTCTCATTGGTCGTTAAGGTAAATGGGAGTGGATTGTGGGTTTTGGAGAAGATCAGGTAGGTTTAGGGTGGTTTTGGGGGTAAATTCATTGTTTTGGGTTTTTTTCTTCTGATCCGGTATTTTTGGCGGTGTTATTGACGTGTTTTGGGGTCTCCGTTGGGTTTTGTTGGGTTCTTGTTGGTCATTTTATTAAATAGGATTGGATTTTTGGTTTTGGACAACATCAGGTAGGTTTAAGGTTTTTTGGGGGTATAAATCATGGCATTTTTGCGTTTTTTAGGGTCTGGATAGATTTTTGTGTTGTTTTGAAGTGTTTTGGAAATTTCATTAGGTTTCGTTGGGTTCTTATTGGTCATCATGGTGAATGGGAGTGAAATGTGGGATTTGGAGAAGATCAGGTGTGTTTAGGGTGGTTTTGGGGGGAAATTCATGTTTTTGTTTTTGTTTTTGTTTTTGTTTTTGTTTTTCACATCCAGTTCTTTTTTGGGGTGTTTTTGAAAGGTTTTGGGGTCTCCGTTGGGTTTTGTTGGGTTTTCCGTGGTCATCACGGTGGAAAAGTGTAAATTGTGGGTTTTTTGAGAACATCAGTTAGGTTTTGGGTTTTTGGGGTTGATCTATGATTTTGGGGGATTTTCTTCCAGTTTTGGGGGTGATTCCGTTATGGTTTGGGGTGTTTTTGACGTGTTTTGGGGTCTCCGTTGGGTTTCGTTGGGTTTTCCGTGGTCATCACGGTGGAAAATTGTAAATTGTGGGTTTTGGAGAACATCAGGTAGGTTTAGGTTGGTTTGGGGGGTGAATCTATGGTATTTGGCTTTTTCTTCTGTTTTTTGGGATGATCTTGTTCTTGTTTGTTTTTTTTTTTTTTTTTTTTTTTTTTGACATATTCTGGGGTCTCTGTTGGGTTTCCTTGGGGTCTCGTTGGTCATTAAGTTAAATGGGATAGGACTGTGGGCTTTGGAGAAGATCTATTGAGTTTAGAGTGGTTTTGGGATTGGATCTGAGCTTTTTGGGAATTTTCTTTTAGTTTTGGGTGTGATCCCGTTCTTATTTGGGGTGTTTTTAACGTGGTTTTGGGTCTCCGTTGGGTTTCATTGGGCTTTCCGTTGTGATTGTGGTGGAAAAGTGTAAATTGTTGGTTTTGGAGAAGATCAGGTAGGTTTAGGGTTGTTTTGGGGTGCAGCAATGGTTTTGGGGGATTTTCTTCCAGTTTTTTTGTTGATCCTGTTCTTGTTTGGGGTGTTTTTGATGTTTTTTCGGGTCTCCGTTGGGTTTCGTTTGGTTTTCCGAGGTCATCATGGAGGAAAAATGTAAATTGTGGGTTTCGGAAAACATCATGTAGGTTTTGTCGTGGTTTTGTTGTGGATCTATGGTATTTGGGATTTTCCTCTGGTTTTTGGGGTGTTCCCGTTCTTGTTTGGGATGTTTTTGATGTGTTTTGGGGTCTCCGTTGCATTTCATTGGGTTCTCGTTGGTCGTTAAGGTAAATGGGAGTGGATTGTGGGTTTTGGAGAAGATCAGGTGAGTTTAGTGTGGTTTTGGGGGGAAATTCATGTTTGTTTGTTTTTTTTTTTTCTTCTCGTCTAGTTCTTTTTTGGGGTGTTTTTGATGTGTTTTGGGGTCTCCGTTGGGTTTTGTTGGGTTTCCATTGGGTTTTCTGGTGGTTGGGAGTGGATTGTACATTTAGGAGAACATCCTAACAGGTTTAAGGTTTTTTTGGGGGGTTAAATCACGTTTTTTCTTCTGATTCGGTTCACTTTTGAGGGGTTTTTGACGTGTTTTGGGGTCTCCGTTGGGTTTCGTTGGGTTTTCCGTGGTCATCATGGTGGAAAAGTGTAAATTGTGGGTTTTGGAGAACATCAGGTAGGTTTAGGGTGGTATTGGGGTGGATCTATGGTATTTGGGATTTTCTTCTATTTTTTGGTGTGATCCTGTTCTTTTTTGTGTTATGTTTGACGTGTTTTGTGGTCTCCGTTGGGTTTCGTTGGGTTCTTGTTGGTCGTTAAGGTAAATGGGAGTGGATTTTAGGTTTTGGAGAAGATCACGTGAGTTTAGGGTGGTGTTGGGGGGAAATTCATAGTATTTGGGTTTTTTCTTCTGATCCAGTTCTTTTTTGGGGTATTTTTGACATGTTTTGGGGTCTCCGTTGGGTTTTGTTGGGTTTTCCGTGGTCATCATGTTGGAAAAGTGTAAATTGTGGGTTTTGGAGAACATCATGTAGGTTTAGGGGGACTTTTAGGGCAGATTCATGGTTTTTGCGGTTTTCTTCTGTATTTTTGGGGTGGTCCCGTACATTTTTGGGAAGTTTTTGAGGTGTTTGGGGGTCTCTTTGGGTTTTGTTGGGTTCTCGTTGGTCATGATGGTGGAAAAAGGTAAATGGTGGTGTTTGGAGAACATCAGGTGAGTTTAAGGTTTTTTGGGGAGTGAATCTATGGTTTGGGTGGATTTCTTCTGTTTTTTAGGGTTTCCTTCTCTTCTTGGGGTGGTACTGTTATTTTTTGGGGTGTTTTTGACGTGTTTTTGGGTCCCTGTTGGGTTTCGTTTGGTTCTCGTTGGTCGTTAAGGTAAATGGGTGCGGATTGTGGGTTTTGAAGTTGATTAGGTTAGTTAAGGGTGTTTTTGGTATTGGATTCGTGCTTTTTCGGGATTTCCTTCCAGTTTTCTGGGTTATCCCGCTCTTGATTGGGGTGTTTTTGACATGTTTTGGGGTCTCCGTTGGGTTTTGTTGCGTTTTCCGTGGTCATCGTGGTGGAAAAGTGTAAACGGTGGGTTTTGGAGAACATCAGCTAGGTTTAGGGTGGTTCTTGGGTGGATCTATTGTTTTGGCGATTTTCTTTCGTTTTTGGGGGTGATCCTGTTTTTTGGGGGGTATTTTTGACGTGTTTTGGGGTCTACGTTGTGTTTCGTTGGGTTTTGCGTGGTCATCAGGTTGGAAAAGGTAAATTGTGGGTTTTGGAGAAGATCAGGTAGGTTTAGGGTGATTTTGGGGTGGATCTATGGTATTTGGGCTTTTCTTCCGTTTTTTTTTGGGATGATCCTGTTCTTGTTTGGGGTGTTTTTGACGTTTTTTGGTGTCTCTGTTGGGTTTTGTTGGGTTCTCGTTGGTCATCATGGTGGAAAAGGGTAAATTGTGGGTTTTGGAGAACATCAGGTTGGTTTAGGGTGGTTTTGGGGTGGATCTATGGTATTTGGGCTTTTCTTCTGTTTTTTTTGGGATGATCCTGTTCTTGTTTGGGGTGTTTTTGACGTTTTTTGGTGTCTCTGTTGGGTTTTGTTGGGTTCTCGTTGGTCATCATGGTGGAAAAGGGTAAATTGTGGGTTTTGGAGAACATCAGGTAGGTTTAGGGTGGTTTTGGGGTGGATCTGTGTTTTTGGGGTATTTTCTTCCAGTTTTGGGGGTGATGCCGATTTTTTTTGGGGTGTTTTTGACGTGTTTTGGGGTCTCTGTTGGGTTTTGTTGGGTTCTCGTTGGTCATCATGTTGGAAAATTGTAAATTGTGGGTTTTGGAGAACATCAGGTAGGTTTAGGGGTACTTTTGGGGTGGATCTATGGCTTTTTGGGTTTTCTTTCATTTTGGGGAATGATCCTGTTATTTTTGGGGTGTTTTTGACGTGTTTTGGGGTCTCCATTAGGTTTTGTTGGGTTCTTGTTTGTTATTATGTTAAATAGGAGTGGATTGTGGGTTATGGAGAATATCAGGTTGGTTTAAGGGGTTTTTTAGGGTTAAATCATGGCATTTTGTATTTTTTTTTCGGATCTGCTTTGATTTTGGTGTGTTTTTGACGTGTTTGGGGGTCTCCGTTGGGTTTCGTTGGGTTTTCCGTGGTCACCATGGTGGAAAAGGATAAATTGTGGGTTTTGGAGAACTTCAGGTAGGTTTAGGGGGACTTTACGCGTGGATTCATGGTATTTGGGTTTTCTTCTTTTTGGGGGAGTGATCCTCTCCTTTCTTCGGGTGATTTTGAAGCGTTTTGTGGTTTCCGTTGCGTTTCGTTGAGTTCCTAATGTGTTTTATGTTGGTTGGGAGTGTGCTTTGGGATTAGGAGAACATCAGGTAGGTTTAGGGTGTCTTTGGGGTGGATCTATGGTATTTGGGGTTTTCTTCTATTTTTTGGCGTGATCCTGTTCTTTTTTGGGGTGTTTTTGACGTGTTTTGGGGTCTCCGTTGGGTTTTGTTGTGTTCTTGTTGGTCATTATGTTAAATAGGTGTGTATTGTGGGTTTTGGAGAACATCAGGTAGGTTTAGGGTGGTTTTGGGGTGGATCTATAGTTTTGGGGGTTTTTCTTCCAGTTTTGGGGGTGATGCCGTTCTTGTCTGGGGTTTTTTTGACGTTTTTTGGGGTCTCTGTTGGGTTTTGTTGGGTTCTCGTTGGTCATCATGGTGGAAAATGGTAAATTGTGGGTTTTGGAGAACATCAGGTAGGTTTAGGGTGGTTTTGGGGTGGATCTATGATTTTGGGGTATTTTCTTCCAGTTTTGGGGGTGATCCCGTTCTTGTTTGTTTTTTTTTTGACGTGTTTTGGGGTCTTTGTTGGGTTTTAGTTGTGTTCTTGTTGGTCATCATGTTGGAAGAGTGTAAATTGTGGGTTTTGGAGAACATCAGGTAGGTTTAGGGGGACTATTGGGGTGGATCTATGGCTTTTGGGGTTTTCTTTCTTTTTTGGGGTTGATCCTGTTTTTTTGGGGTGTTTTTGACATGTTTTGGCGTCTCCATTGGGTTTCTTTTGGTTCTTGTTGGTCGTTAAGGTAAATGGGTATGGATTGTGGGTTTTGGAAATGATCAGGTGAATTTAGGGTGGTTTTGGGGGGATATTCATAGTTTTTGTTTTGTTTTCTTCTGATCCATTTCTTTTTTGGGGTGTTTTTTACATGTTTTGGGGTTTCCGTTTCATTTCGTTGAGTTCCTAATGGGTTTCGTCGTGGTTGAGAGTGGATTGTACATTTAGGAGAACATCAGGTAGGTTTAAGGGTGGTTTTGGGGTTAAATCACGTATTTTCTTCTGATCCGGTTTGCTTTTTTTTTTTTTTTTTGACGTGTTATGGGGTTTCCGTTGCGTTTCGTTTTGTTCCTAATGGGTTTTATGGTGGTTGGGAGAGGACTTTATGATTTGGAGAATATCTGGTAGGTTTAGGGGGACTTTTGGGGAGACCTATGGCTTTTGGGCTTTTCTTTCATTTTTGGGGTTGATCCTGTTTTTTGGGGGGGTGGTTTTGACATGTTTTGGAGACTCCGTTGGTTTTTGTTGGTTTCTTGTTGTTCGTTAAGTTAAATGAGTATGGATTGTGTGTTTTGGAAAAGATCAGGTGATTTTAGGGTGGTTTTGGGGGGATATTCATAGTTTTTGTTTTTTTTTTCTTCTGATGCAGTTCTTTTTTGGGGTGTTTTTGACGTGTTTTGGTTTCTCCGTTGCATTTCGTTGAGTTCCTAATGGGTTTAATGATGGTTGGGAGTGGATTGTACATTTAGGAAAAAATCAGGTAGTTTTAAGTTTTTTTTGGGGGTTAAATCACGTATTAATCAGGTAGGTTTAGGGGGACTATTGGGGTGGATCTATGGCTTTTGGGGTTTTCTTTCTTTTTCGGGGTTGATCCTGTTTTTTTGGGGTTGTTTTTGACATATTTTGGGGTCTCCGTTGGTTTTCGTTGTGTTTTCCGTGATCATCATGGTGGAAAAGGGTATATTGTGGGTTTTGGAGAACATCAGGTAGGTTTATGGGGACTATTGTGGTGGATCTATGGTTTTGGGGGATTTTCTTCCAGTTTTGGGGGTGATCCCGTTTTTTTTTTTTTTTTTTTTTATTTTGACTTGTTTTGGCTTCTCCATTGGGTTTTGTTTGGGTCTCATTGGTCGTTAAGGTAAATGGGAGTGGATTGTGGGTTTTTGTTAAGATCAGGTGAGTTTAGGGTGGTTTTGGGTGGAAATTCATAGTTTTGTGGGTTTTTTGTTCTGATCCAGTTCTTTTTTGGTGGGTTTCTGACGTGTTTTGGGGTTTCCGTTGCGTTTTCGTTGAGTTCCTAATTGGTTTTATGGTGTTTGGGATGTGACTATGGGATTTGGAGAACATCAGGTAGGTTTAGGGTGGTTTTGGGATTGGATCCGTGCTTTTTGGGGATTTTCTTCCAATTTGGGGGGTGATCCCGTTCTTTTTAGGGGTGTTTAGGAAGTGTTTTGGGGTCTCCATTGGGTTTCGTTGGGTTTTCCATGGTCAACATGGTGGAAAAATTTAAATTGCGGGTTTTGGAGAACATCAGTTAGGTTTAGGGTGATTTTTGGGGTGGATCTATGGTTTTGGGGGATTTTCTTCCAGTTTTGGGTGTGATCCCGTTCTTGTTTGGGGTGTTTTTGACGTGTTTTGGGGTCTCCTTTGGGTTTTAGTTGTGTTCTT
Organism: Aythya marila; assembly: GCF_965140915.1. Lineage (NCBI taxonomy): Eukaryota > Metazoa > Chordata > Aves > Anseriformes > Anatidae > Aythya > Aythya marila. Next base: position 36,685 of record NW_028136693.1, on the reverse strand, counting down.
GTTGGTCATCATGTTGGAAGAGTGTAAATTGTGGGTTTTGGAGAACATCAGGTAGCTTGAGTATGGTTTTGGGGTGGATCTATTGTTTTAGGGGTTTTTCTTCCAGTTTTGGGTGTAATCCCGTTCTCGTTTGGGGTGTTTTTGATGTGTTTTGGGGTCTCCGTTTGGTTTCGTTTGGTTTTCCATTGTCATCATGGTGAAAAATTCTAAATTGTGGGTTTTGGAGAACATCAGGTAGGTTTAGTGGGGGTTTTAGGGTGGATCTATGGCTTTTAGAGTTTTCTTTCGTTTTAGGGGGTGATCCTGTTCTTTTTTGGTATGTTTTTGACGTGTTTTGGGGTCTCGGTTGTGTTTTGTTGTGTTTTCCGTGGTCATCATTGTGGAAAATTGTTAATTGTGGGTTTTGGAGAAGATCAGGTAAGTTTAGTGTGGTTCTGGTTTGGATCTATGGTTTTTGGGGTTTTCTTTCGTTTTTTGGGGATATCCCGTTCTTGTTTGGGGTGTTTTTGACTTGTTTTTGGGTCTCCGTTAGGTTTCGTTGTGTTCTCGTTGCTCGTTAATGTAAATGGGAGTGGATTGTGGGTTTTGGAGAACATCAAGTAGGTTTAGGGTGGTTTTGGGAGGAAATTCATAGTTTTTTTTTTTTTTTTTTTTTTTTTTCTTTCTTCTGGTCCAGTTTTTGTTTGGGGTGCTTTTGACGTGTTTTGTGGTCTCCGTTGTGTTTGCTTGGGTTTTCCGTGGTCATAATGGTGGAAAATTGTAAATTGTGTGTTTTGGAGAACATCAGGTAGGTTTAGTGGGGGTTTTGGGGTGGATCTATGGCTTTTAGAGTTTTCTTTCGTTTTAGGGGGTGATCCTGTTCTGTTTTGTGGTGTTTTTGACGTGTTTTTGGGTCTCCGTTGGGTTTCGTTGAGTTCCTAATGGGTTTTCTGGTGGTTGGGAGTGGACTTTGGGATTTGGAGTACATCAGGTAGGTTTAGGGTGGTTCTGGTCTGGATCTATGATTTTTGGGGTTTTCTTTCGATTTGTGGGGTTATCCCGTTCTTGTTTGAGGTGTTTTTGACGTGTCTTGGGGTCTCCGTTGTGTTTCGTTGTGTTTTCCGTGGTCATCATGGTGGAAAATTGTAAATTGTGGGTTTGGGAGAACATCAGGTAGGTTTAGTGTGGTTCTGGTTTGGATCTATGGTTTTTGTGGTTTTCTATCGTTTTTTTTGGTGTTATCCCGTTCTTTTTTGGGGTGTTTTTTACTTGTTTTGGGGTCTCCGTTGTGTTTTGTTGGTTCTCATTGGTCGTTAAGGTAAATGGGAGTGGATTGTGGGTTTTGGAGAAGATCAGGTAGGTTTAGGGTGTTTTTGTAGAAAAATTCATAGTTTTGGGGTTTTTTACTTCTGATCCAGTTCTTTTTTGGGGTGTTTATGACGTGTTTTGGGGTCTCCGTTGGGTTTCGTTTGGTTTTCCATGGTCATCAGGGTGAAAAAGAGTAAATTGTGGGTTTTGGAGAACATCGGGTAGGTTTTAGCCGGACTTTTGGGGTGGTTCTATGGTTTTGGGGGATATTCTTCCAGTTTTTGGGGTGATCCCGTTCTTTTTTGGGGTGTTTTTGACGTGTTTTCTGGTCTACGTTTGGTTCTGTTGGGTTCTTGTTGGTCATCATGATGTAACAGGATAAATTGTGGGTTTTGGAGAACATCAGGTAGGCTTAGGGGGACTTTTGGTGTGGATCTATGGCTTTTAGTGTTTTCTTTCGTTTTTGGGGGTGATCCTGTTCTTTTTTGGGGTGTTTTTGACGTGTTTTGGGGTCTCCGTTGGGTTTCGTTGTGTTTTCAGGGTCATTATGTTGGAAAATGGTAAATTGTGGGTTTTGGAGAACATCAGGTAGGTTTTGGGTGGTTTTGGGGTGGATCTATGGTTTTGGGGTTATTTTCTTCCAGTTTTGGGGGTCATCCCGTTCTTATTTTTTGGTGCTTTTGACGTGTTTTGGGGTCTCCGTTGGGTTTCCTTGGGTTTTCCATGGTCATCGTTGTGGAAAAGAGTAAATTGTGGGTTTTGGAGAAGATCAGGTAGGTTTAGGGTGGTTTTGTAGAGAAATTCATAATTTTGTGTTTTTTTAATTCTGATCCAGTTCTTTTTTGGGGTGTTTTTGACGTGTTTTGTTTTCTCCGTTGGATTTCGTTTGGTTTTCCATGGTCATCATGGTGAAAAAGAGTAAATTGTGGGTTTTGGAGAACATCAGGTAGGTTTAGGGGGGGGGGGTTGGGGTGGATCTATGGCTTTTAGTGTTTTCTTTCTTTTTAGGGGGTGATCCTGGTTTTTTTTGGGGGGTGTTTTTGACGTGTTTTGGGGTCTCCGTTGGGTTTCGTTGTGTTTTCCGTGGTCATCATGGTGGAAAATGGTAAATTGTGGGTTTTGGAGAACATCAGGTAGGTTTAGTGTGGTTCTGGTTTGGATCTATGGTTTTTGCGGTTTTCTATCGTTTTTTTTGGTGTTATCCCGTTCTTTTTTGGGGTGTTTTTTACTTGTTTTGGGGTCTCCGTTGTGTTTTCTTGGTTCTCATTGGTCGTTAAGGTAAATGGGAGTGGATTGTGGGTTTTGGAGAAGATCAGGTAGGTTTAGGGTGTTTTTGTAGAAAAATTCATAGTTTTGGGGTTTTTTACTTCTGATCCAGTTCTTTTTTGGGGTGTTTATGACGTGTTTTTGGGTCTCCGTTGGGTTTCGTTGAGTTCCTAATGGGTTTTCTGGTGGTTGGGAGTGGACTTTGGGATTTGGAGTACATCAGGTAGGTTTAGGGTGGTTCTGGTCTGGATCTATGATTTTTGGGGTTTTCTTTCGATTTGTGGGGTTATCCCGTTCTTGTTTGAGGTGTTTTTGACGTGTCTTGGGGTCTCCGTTGTGTTTCGTTGTGTTTTCCGTGGTCATCATGGTGGAAAATTGTAAACTGTGGGTTTTGGAGAACATCAGGTAGGTTTAGTGTGGTTCTGGTTTGGATCTATGGTTTTTGCGGTTTTCTATCGTTTTTTTTGGTGTTATCCCGTTCTTTTTTGGGGTGTTTTTTACTTGTTTTGGGGTCTCCGTTGTGTTTTGTTGGTTCTCATAGGTCGTTAAGGTAAATGGGAGTGGATTGTGGGTTTTGGAGAAGATCAGGTAGGTTTAGGGTGTTTTTGTAGAAAAATTCATAGTTTTGGGGTTTTTTACTTCTGATCCAGTTCTTTTTTGGGGTGTTTATGACGTGTTTTGGGGTCTCCGTTGGGTTTCGTTTGGTTTTCCATGGTCATCAGGGTGAAAAAGAGTAAATTGTGGGTTTTGGAGAACATCGGGTAGGTTTTAGCGGGACTTTTGGGGTGGTTCTATGGTTTTGGGGGATATTCTTCCAGTTTTTGGGGTGATCCCGTTCTTTTTTGGGGTGTTTTTGACGTGTTTTGTGGTCTACGTTTGGTTCTGTTGGGTTCTTGTTGGTCATCATGATGTAACAGGATAAATTGTGGGTTTTGGAGAACATCAGGTAGGCTTAGGGGGACTTTTGGTGTGGATCTATGGCTTTTAGTGTTTTCTTTCGTTTTTGGGGGTGATCCTGTTCTTTTTTGGGGTGTTTTTGACGTGTTTTGGGGTCTCCGTTGGGTTTCGTTGTGTTTTCAGGGTCATTATGTTGGAAAATGGTAAATTGTGGGTTTTGGAGAACATCAGGTAGGTTTTGGGTGGTTTTGGGGTGGATCTATGGTTTTGGGGTTATTTTCTTCCAGTTTTGGGGGTCATCCCGTTCTTATTTTTTGGTGCTTTTGACGTGTTTTGGGGTCTCCGTTGGGTTTCCTTGGGTTTTCCATGGTCATCGTTGTGGAAAAGAGTAAATTGTGGGTTTTGGAGAACATCAGGTAGGTTTAGGGGGGGGGGGTTGGGGTGGATCTATTGCTTTTAGTGTTTTCTTTCTTTTTAGGGGGTGATCCTGGTTTTTTTTTGGGGGTGTTTTTGACGTGTTTTGGGGTCTCCGTTGGGTTTCGTTGTGTTTTCCGAGGTCATCATGGTGGAAAATGGTAAATTGTGGGTTTTGGAGAACATCAGGTAGGTTTAGTGTGGTTCTGGTTTGGATCTATGGTTGTTGGGGTTTTCTTTCGTTTTTTGGGGATATCCCGTTCTTGTTTGGGGTGGTTTTGACTTCTTTTTGGGTCTCCGTTGAGTTTCGTTGTGTTCTCGTTGCTCGTTAATGTAAATGGGAGTGGATTGTGGGTTTTGGAGAAGATCAGGTGAGTTTAGGGTGGTTTTGGGAGGAAATTCATAGTTTTTTTTTTTTTTTTTTTTTTTTTTTTCTTCTGATCCAGTTCTTTTTTGGGGTGTTTTTGACGTGTTTTGGGGTGTCCGTTGTGTTTCGTTGAGTTCCTAATGGGTTTTCTGGTGGTTGGGAGTGGACCTTGGGATTTGGAGAATATCAAGTAGGTTTAGGGTGGTTTTGGGGTGGATCTATGATTTTGGGGTTATTTTCTTCCAGTTTTGGAGGTCATACTGTTCTTTTTTGGGGTGTTTTTGACGTGTTTTGTGGTCTCCGTTGGGTTTCGTTGTGTTTTCTGTGGTCATCATGGTGGAAAATGGTAAATTGTGGGTTTTGGAGAACATCAGGTAGGTTTAGTGTGGTTCTGGTTTGGATCTATGGTTGTTGGGGTTTTCTTTCGTTTTTTGGGGATATCCCGTTCTTGTTTGAGGTGTTTTTGACGTGTTTTGGGGTCTCCGTTGTGTTTCGTTGTGTTTTCCGTAGTCATCATGGTTTAAAATTGTAAATTGTGGGTTTGGGAGAACGTCAGGTAGGTTTAGGGTGGTTTTGGGGTCGATCGACTTTTTTTGGGGTTTTCATTCTTTTTTTAGTGGTTATCCCGTTCTTGTTTGGGGTGTTTTTGACTTGTTTTGGGGTCTCCGTTGGTTTTTGTTGGGCTTTCGTTGGTAGTTAATGTAAATGGGAGTGGATTGTTGGGTTTGGAGAAGATCAGGTAGGTTTAGGGTGTTTTTGTAGAAAAATTCATAGTTTTGTGTTTTTTTACTTCTGATCCAGTTCTTTTTTGGGGTGTTTTTGACGTGTTTTGGTTTCTCCGTTGGGTTTCGTTTGGTTTTCCATGGTCATCATGGTGGAAAATTGTAAATTGTGGGTTTTGGAGCACATCAGGTAGGTTTAGTGTGGTTCTGGTATGGATCTATGGTTTTTAGGATTTTCTTTCGTTTTTGGGGTTGAAGCTTTTGTTTTTTGGGGTGTTTTTGACGTGTTTTGCGGTCTCCGTGTGGTTTCGTTGGGTTCTCGTTTGTCGTTAAGGTAAATGGGAGTGGATTGTGGGTTTTGGAGAACATCAAGTAGGTTTAGGGTGGTTTTGGGGTGGATGTATGATTTTGGGGTTATTTTCTTCCAGTTTTGGGGGTCATCACGTTCTTTTCTGGGGTGCTTTTGACGTGTTTTGGGGTCTCCGTTGGGTTTCCTTGGGTTTTCCATGGTCATCGTTGTGGAAAAGTGTAAATTGTGGGTTTTGGAGAAGATCAGGTAGGTTTAGGGTAGTTTTTTAGAAAAAATCATAGTTTTGTGGTTTTTTTACTTCTGATCCAGTTCTTTTTGGGGCTGTTTTTGACGTGTTTTGGTTTCTCCGTTGGGTTTCGTTTGGTTTTCCATGGTCATCACGGTGAAAAAAGCGTAAATTGTGGGTTTTGGAGAACATCAGGTAGGTTTAGGGGGGGGTTTTGGGATGGATCTATGGCTTTTAGAGTTTTCTTTCTTTTTACGGGGTGATCCTGTTTTTTTTTTGGGGGTGTTTTTGACGTGTTTTGGGGTCTCTGTTGGGTTTCGTTGTGTTTTCCGTGGTCATCATTGTGGAAAATTGTTAATTGTGGGTTTTGGAGAACATCAGGTAGGTGTAGGGTGGTTTTGGGGTGGATCTATGATTTTGGGGTTATTTTCTTCCAGTTTTGGGGGTCATCCCGTTTTTTTTTGGGGTGCTTTTGATGTGTTTTGGGGTCTCCGTTGGGTTTCCTTGGGTTTTCCATGGTCATCGTTGTGGAAAGGAGTAAATTGTGGGTTTTGGAGAAGATCAGGTAGGTTTAGGGTGGTTTTGGGGTGGATCTATGGCTTTTAGAGTTTTCTTTCGTTTTAGGGGGTGATCCTGTTCTGTTTTGTGGTGTTTTTGACGTGTTTTGGGGTCTCCGTTGGGTTTCGTTGTGTTTTCCGTGGTCATCATGGTGGAAAAGAGTAAATTGTGGGTTTTGGAGAACATCAGGTAGGTTTAGGGTGGTTTTGGGGTGGATCTATTGTTTTTGTGGTTTTCTTTCTTTTTTGGGTATATCCCGTTCTTGTTTGGGGAGTTTTTGATTGTTTTGGGGTCTCTGTTGGGTTTTGTTGTGTTGTTGTTGCTCGTTAATGTAAATGGGAGTGGATTGTGGGTTTTGGAGAAGATCAGGTGAGTTTAGGGTGGTTTTGGGAGGAAATTCATAGTTTTTGTTTTTTTTTTTTTTCTTCTCATCCAGTTCATTTTTGGGGTGTTTTTGACGTGTTTTGTGGTCTCCGTTGGGTTTCCTTTGGTTTTCCATGGTTATCGTTGTGGAAAAGGGTAAATTGTGGGTTTTGGAGAACGTCAGGTAGGTTTAGGGTGGTTTTGGGGTGGATCTACAGTTTTTGGGGTTTTCTTTCTTAATTTAGGGTTTATCCCGTTCTTTTTTGGGGTGTTTTTGACTTGTTTTGGGGTCTCCGTTGGTTTTTGTTGGGTTCTCGTTGGTCGTTAAGGTAAATGGGAGTGGATTGTGGGTTTTGGAGAAGATCAGGTAGGTTTAGGGTGTTTTTGTAGAAAAATTCATAGTTTTGGGGCTTTTTACTTCTGATCCAGTTCTTTTTTGGGGTGTTTTTGACGTGTTTTGGTTTCTCCATTGGGTTTCGTTTGGTTTTCCATGGTGATCACGGTGAAAAAGAGTAAATTGTGGGTTTTGGAGAACATCAGGTAGGTTTAGTGTGGTTCTGGTTTGGATCTATGGTTTTTAGGGTTTTGTTTCGTTTTTGGGGTTGAAGCAGTTGTTTTTTGGGGTGTTTTTGACGTGTTTTGCGGTCTCCGTGTGGTTTCGTTGGGTTCTCGTTTGTCGTTAAGGTAAATGGGAGTGGATTGTGGGTTTTGGAGAACATCAAGTAGGTTTAGGGTGGTTTTGGGGTGGATGTGTGATTTTGGGGTTATTTTCTTCCAGTTTTGGGGGTCATCACGTTCTTCAATGGGGTGCTTTTGACGTGTTTTGTGGTCTCCGTTGTGTTTGCTTGGGTTTTCCGTGGTCATAATGGTGGAAAATTGTAAATTGTGTGTTTTGGAGAACATCAGGTAGGTTTAGTGGGGGTTTTGGGGTGGATCTATGGCTTTTAGAGTTTTCTTTCGTTTTAGGGGGTGATCCTGTTCTGTTTTGTGGTGTTTTTGACGTGTTTTTGGGTCTCCGTTGGGTTTCGTTGAGTTCCTAATGGGTTTTCTGGTGGTTGGGAGTGGACTTTGGGATTTGGAGTACATCAGGTAGGTTTAGGGTGGTTCTGGTCTGGATCTATGATTTTTGGGGTTTTCTTTCGATTTGTGGGGTTATCCCGTTCTTGTTTGAGGTGTTTTTGACGTGTCTTGGGGTCTCCGTTGTGTTTCATTGTGTTTTCCGTGGTCATCATGGTGGAAAATTGTAAATTGTGGGTTTGGGAGAACATCAGGTAGGTTTAGTGTGGTTCTGGTTTGGATCTATGGTTTTTGCGGTTTTCTATCGTTTTTTTTGGTGTTATCCCGTTCTTTTTTGGGGTGTTTTTTACTTGTTTTGGGGTCTCCGTTGTGTTTTGTTGGTTCTCATAGGTCGTTAAGGTAAATGGGAGTGGATTGTGGGTTTTGGAGAAGATCAGGTAGGTTTAGGGTGGTTTTGTAGAAAAATTCATAGTTTTGGGGTTTTTTACTTCTGATCCAGTTCTTTTTTGGGGTGTTTATGACGTGTTTTGGGGTCTCCGTTGGGTTTCGTTTGGTTTTCCATGGTCATCAGGGTGAAAAAGAGTAAATTGTGGGTTTTGGAGAACATCGGGTAGGTTTTAGCGGGACTTTTGGGGTGGTTCTATGGTTTTGGGGGATATTCTTCCAGTTTTGGGGGTGATCCCGTTCTTTTTTGGGGTGTTTTTGACGTGTTTTGTGGTCTACGTTTGGTTCTGTTGGGTTCTTGTTGGTCATCATGATGTAACAGGATAAATTGTGGGTTTTGGAGAACATCAGGTAGGCTTAGGGGGACTTTTGGTGTGGATCTATGGCTTTTAGTGTTTTCTTTCGTTTTTGGGGGTGATCCTGTTCTTTTTTGGGGTGTTTTTGACGTGTTTTGGGGTCTCCGTTGGGTTTCGTTGTGTTTTCAGGGTCATTATGTTGGAAAATGGTAAATTGTGGGTTTTGGAGAACATCAGGTAGGTTTTGGGTGGTTTTGGGGTGGATCTATGGTTTTGGGGTTATTTTCTTCCAGTTTTGGGGGTCATCCCGTTCTTATTTTTTGGTGCTTTTGACGTGTTTTGGGGTCTCCGTTGGGTTTCCTTGGGTTTTCCATGGTCATCGTTGTGGAAAGGAGTAAATTGTGGGTTTTGGAGAAGATCAGGTAGGTTTAGGGTGGTTTTGGGGTGGATCTATGGCTTTTAGAGTTTTCTTTCGTTTTAGGGGGTGATCCTGTTCTGTTTTGTGGTGTTTTTGACGTGTTTTGGGGTCTCCGTTGGGTTTCGTTGTGTTTTCCGTGGTCATCATGGTGGAAAAGAGTAAATTGTGGGTTTTGGAGAACATCAGGTAGGTTTAGGGTGGTTTTGGGGTGGATCTATTGTTTTTGTGGTTTTCTTTCTTTTTTGGGTATATCCCGTTCTTGTTTGGGGAGTTTTTGATTGTTTTGGGGTCTCTGTTGGGTTTTGTTGTGTTGTTGTTGCTCGTTAATGTAAATGGGAGTGGATTGTGGGTTTTGGAGAAGATCAGGTGAGTTTAGGGTGGTTTTGGGAGGAAATTCATAGTTTTTGTTTTTTTTTTTTTTCTTCTCATCCAGTTCATTTTTGGGGTGTTTTTGACGTGTTTTGTGGTCTCCGTTGGGTTTCCTTTGGTTTTCCATGGTTATCGTTGTGGAAAAGGGTAAATTGTGGGTTTTGGAGAACGTCAGGTAGGTTTAGGGTGGTTTTGGGGTGGATCTACAGTTTTTGGGGTTTTCTTTCTTAATTTAGGGTTTATCCCGTTCTTTTTTGGGGTGTTTTTGACTTGTTTTGGGGTCTCCGTTGGTTTTTGTTGGGTTCTCGTTGGTCGTTAAGGTAAATGGGAGTGGATTGTGGGTTTTGGAGAAGATCAGGTAGGTTTAGGGTGTTTTTGTAGAAAAATTCATAGTTTTGGGGCTTTTTACTTCTGATCCAGTTCTTTTTTGGGGTGTTTTTGACGTGTTTTGGTTTCTCCATTGGGTTTCGTTTGGTTTTCCATGGTGATCACGGTGAAAAAGAGTAAATTGTGGGTTTTGGAGAACATCAGGTAGGTTTAGTGTGGTTCTGGTTTGGATCTATGGTTTTTAGGGTTTTGTTTCGTTTTTGGGGTTGAAGCAGTTGTTTTTTGGGGTGTTTTTGACGTGTTTTGCGGTCTCCGTGTGGTTTCGTTGGGTTCTCGTTTGTCGTTAAGGTAAATGGGAGTGGATTGTGGGTTTTGGAGAACATCAAGTAGGTTTAGGGTGGTTTTGGGGTGGATGTGTGATTTTGGGGTTATTTTCTTCCAGTTTTGGGGGTCATCACGTTCTTCAATGGGGTGCTTTTGATGTGTTTTGTGGTCTCCGTTGTGTTTGCTTGGGTTTTCCGTGGTCATAATGGTGGAAAATTGTAAATTGTGTGTTTTGGAGAACATCAGGTAGGTTTAGTGGGGGTTTTGGGGTGGATCTATGGCTTTTAGAGTTTTCTTTCGTTTTAGGGGGTGATCCTGTTCTGTTTTGTGGTGTTTTTGACGTGTTTTTGGGTCTCCGTTGGGTTTCGTTGAGTTCCTAATGGGTTTTCTGGTGGTTGGGAGTGGACTTTGGGATTTGGAGTACATCAGGTAGGTTTAGGGTGGTTCTGGTCTGGATCTATGATTTTTGGGGTTTTCTTTCGATTTGTGGGGTTATCCCGTTCTTGTTTGAGGTGTTTTTGACGTGTCTTGGGGTCTCCGTTGTGTTTCGTTGTGTTTTCCGTGGTCATCATGGTGGAAAATTGTAAATTGTGGGTTTGGGAGAACATCAGGTAGGTTTAGTGTGGTTCTGGTTTGGATCTATGGTTTTTGCGGTTTTCTATCGTTTTTTTTGGTGTTATCCCGTTCTTTTTTGGGGTGTTTTTTACTTGTTTTGGGGTCTCCGTTGTGTTTTGTTGGTTCTCATAGGTCGTTAAGGTAAATGGGAGTGGATTGTGGGTTTTGGAGAAGATCAGGTAGGTTTAGGGTGGTTTTGTAGAAAAATTCATAGTTTTGGGGTTTTTTACTTCTGATCCAGTTCTTTTTTGGGGTGTTTATGACGTGTTTTGGGGTCTCCGTTGGGTTTCGTTTGGTTTTCCATGGTCATCAGGGTGAAAAAGAGTAAATTGTGGGTTTTGGAGAACATCGGGTAGGTTTTAGCGGGACTTTTGGGGTGGTTCTATGGTTTTGGGGGATATTCTTCCAGTTTTGGGGGTGATCCCGTTCTTTTTTGGGGTGTTTTTGACGTGTTTTGTGGTCTACGTTTGGTTCTGTTGGGTTCTTGTTGGTCATCATGATGTAACAGGATAAATTGTGGGTTTTGGAGAACATCAGGTAGGCTTAGGGGGACTTTTGGTGTGGATCTATGGCTTTTAGTGTTTTCTTTCGTTTTTGGGGGTGATCCTGTTCTTTTTTGGGGTGTTTTTGACGTGTTTTGGGGTCTCCGTTGGGTTTCGTTGTGTTTTCAGGGTCATTATGTTGGAAAATGGTAAATTGTGGGTTTTGGAGAACATCAGGTAGGTTTTGGGTGGTTTTGGGGTGGATCTATGGTTTTGGGGTTATTTTCTTCCAGTTTTGGGGGTCATCCCGTTCTTATTTTTTGGTGCTTTTGACGTGTTTTGGGGTCTCCGTTGGGTTTCCTTGGGTTTTCCATGGTCATCGTTGTGAAAAAGAGTAAATTGTGGGTTTTGGAGAACATCAGGTAGGTTTAGGGGGGGGGGTTGGGGTGGATCTATGGCTTTTAGTGTTTTCTTTCTTTTTAGGGGGTGATCCTGTTCCTTTTTTTGGGGTGTTTTTGACGTGTTTTGGGGTCTCCGTTGGGTTTCGTTGTGTTTTCCGTGGTCATCATGGTGGAAAATGGTAAATTGTGGGTTTTGGAGAACATCAGGTCGGTTTAGTGTGGTTCTGGTTTGGATCTATGGTTGTTGGGGTTTTCTTTCGTTTTTTGGGGATATCCCGTTCTTGTTTGGGGTGTTTTTGACTTCTTTTTGGGTCTCCGTTGAGTTTCGTTGTGTTCTCGTTGCTCGTTAATGTAAATGGGAGTGGATTGTGGGTTTTGGAGAAGATCAGGTGAGTTTAGGGTGGTTTTGGGAGGAAATTCATAGTTTTTTTTTTTTTTTTTTTTTCTTCTAATCCAGTTCTTTTTTGGGGTGTTTTTGACGTGTTTTGGGGTGTCCGTTGCGTTTCGTTGAGTTCCTAATGGGTTTTCTGGTGGTTGGGAGTGGACTTTGGGATTTGGAGAACATCAAGCAGGTTTAGGGTGGTTTTGGGGTGGATCTATGATTTTGGGGTTATTTTCTTCCAGTTTTGGGGGTCATCCCGTTCTTTTTTGGGGTGTTTTTGACGTGTTTTGTGGTCTCCGTTTAGTTTCGTTGTGTTTTCCGTGGTCATCATGGTGGAAAATTGTAAATTGTGGGTTTGGGAGAACATCAGGTAGGTGTAGGGTGGTTTTGGTGTGGATCTATTGTTTTTGGGGTTTTCTTTCTTTTTTTAGGTGTTATCCCGTTCTTGTTTGGGGTGTTTTTGACTTGTTTTGGGGTCTCCGTTGGGTTTGCTTGGGTTTTCCATGGTCATCATGGTGAAAAAGAGTAAATTGTGGGTTTTGGAGAACATCGGGTAGGTTAAGGGGGACTTTTGGGGTGGTTCTATGGTTTTGGGGGATATTCTTCCAGTTTTTGGGGTGATCCCGTTCTTTATGTTTTTTTTTTTTTTTTGATGTGTTTTGTCGTCTACTTTTGGTTTCGTTGGGTTCTTGTTGGTCATCCTGATGTAACAGGATAAATTGTGGGTTTTGGAGAACATCAGGTAGGTTTAGGGGGACTTTTGGTGTGGATCTATGGCTTTTGGTGTTTTCTTTCGTTTTTGGAGATGATCCTGTTCTTTTTTGGGGTGTTTTTGACGTGTTTTGTGGTCTCCGTTGGGTTTCATTGTGTTTTCCGTGGTCATCATGGTGGAAAATTGTAAATTGTGGGTTTTGGAGCACATCAGGTAGGTTTAGTGTGGGTCTGGTATGGATCTATGGTTTTTAGGATTTTCTTTCGTTTTTGGGGTTGAAGCAGTTGTTTTTTGGATTGTTTTTGACGTGTTTTTGGGTCTCCGTTGGGTTTCATTGGGTTCTCGTTTGTCGTTAAGGTAAATGGGAGTGGATTGTGGGTTTTGGAGAACATCAAGTAGGTTTAGGGTGGTTTTGGGGTGGATGTATGATTTTGGGGTTATTTTCTTCCAGTTTTGGGGGTCATCACGTTCTTTTCTGGGGTGCTTTTGACGTGTTTTGGGGTCTCCGTTGGGTTTGCTTGGGTTTTCCATGGTCATCGTTGTAGAAAAGTGTAAATTGTGGGTTTTGGAGAAGATCAGGTAGGTTTAGGGTAGTTTTTTAAAAAAATTCATAGTTTTGTGTTTTTTTTACTTCTGATCCAGTTCTTTTTGGGGCTGTTTTTGACGTGTTTTGGTTTCTTCGTTGGGTTTCGTTTGGTTTTCCATGGTCATCACGGTGAAAAAAGCGTAAATTGTGGGTTTTGGAGAACATCAGGTAGGTTTAGGGGTACTTTTGGGGTGGATCTATGGCTTTTTGGGTTTTCTTTCATTTTGGGGAATGATCCTGTTATTTTTGGGGTGTTTTTGACGTGTTTTGGGGTCTCCATTAGGTTTTGTTGGGTTCTTGTTTGTTATTATGTTAAATAGGAGTGGATTGTGGGTTTTGGAGAATATCAGGTTGGTTTAAGGGGTTTTTTAGGGTTAAATCATGGCATTTTGTATTTTTTTTTTCGGATCTGGGTTGATTTTGGTGTGTTTTTGTCGTGTTTGGTGGTCTCCGTTGGGTTTCGTTGGGTTTTCCGTGGTCACCATGGTGGAAAAGGATAAATTGTTGGTTTTGGAGAACTTCAGGTAGGTTTAGGGGGACTTTTCGCGTGGATTCATGGTATTTGGGTTTTCTTCTTTTTGGGGGAGTGATCCTCTCCTTTCTTCGGGTTATTTTGAAGCGTTTTGTGGTTTCCGTTGCGTTTCGTTGAGTTCCTAATGTGTTTTATGTTGGTTGGGAGTGTGCTTTGGGATTAGGAGAACATCAGGTAGGTTTAGGGTGTCTTTGGGGTGGATCTACGGTTTTTTGGGGTTTTCTTTCTTAATTTAGGGGTTATCCCGGTCTTGTTTGGGGTGTTTTTGACTTGTTTTGGGGTCTCTGTTGGGTTTTGTTGGGTTCTCGTTGCTCGTTAAGGTAAATGGGAGTGGATTGTGGGTTTGGGAGAACATCAGGTAGGTTTAGTGTGGTTCTGGTTTGGATCTACGGTTTTTGCAGTTTTCCTATCGTTTTTTTGGTGTTATCCCGTTCTTGTTTGGTGTGTTTTTGACGTGTTTGTGGTCTCCATTGGGTTTCCTTTGGTTTTCCATGGTTATCGTTGTGGAAAAGGGTAAATTGTGGGTTTTGGAGAACGTCAGGTAGGTTTAGGGTGGTTTTGGGGTGGATCTACGGTTTTTGGGGTTTTCTTTCTTAATTTAGGGTTTATCCCGTTCTTGTTTGGGGTGTTTTTGACTTGTTTTGTGGTCTCCGTTGGGTTTTGTTGGGTTCTCGTTGGTCGTTAAGGTAAATGGGAGTGGATTGTGGGTTTTGGAGAAGATCAGGTAGGTTTAGGGTGTTTTTGTAGAAAAATTCATAGTTTTGTGTTTTTTTACTTCTGATCCAGTTTCTTTTTTGGGGTGTTTTTGACGTGTTTTGGTTTCTCCGTTGGGTTTCGTTTGGTTTTCCATGGTCATCACGGTGAAAAAAGAGTAAATTGTGGGTTTTGGAGAACATCAGGTAGGTTTAGTGGGGGTTTTGGGGTGGATCTATTTCTTTTAGAGTTTTCTTTCATTTTAGGGGGTGATCCTGTTCTGTTTTGTGGTGTTTTTGACGTGTTTTGGGGTCTCCGTTGGGTTTCGTTGTGTTTTCCGTGGTCATCATGGTGGAAAATTGTAAATTGTGGGTTTTGGAGAACATCAGGTAGGTTTAGGGTGGTTTTGGGGTGGATCTATGATTTTGGGGTTATTTTATTCCAAGTTTGGGGGTCATCCCGTTCTTTTTTGCGGTGCTTTTGACGTGTTTTGGTGTCTCCGTTGGGTTTCCTTGGTTTTTCCATGGTCATCGTTGTGGAAAAGAGTAAATTGTGGGTTTTGGAGAAGATCAGGTAGGTTTAGGGTGGTTTGGGGTGGATCTATTGTTTTTGTGTTTTTTTTTTTTTTTTGGGGGATATCCCGTTCTTGTTTGGGGTGTTTTTGATTGTTTTGGGGTCTCTGTTGGGTTTTGTTGTGTTCTTGTTGCTCGTTAATGTAAATGGGAGTGGATTGTGGGTTTTGGAGAAGATCAGGTGAGTTTAGGGTGGTTTTGGGAGGAAATTCATAGTTTTTGTTTTTTTTTTTTTCTTCTGATCCAGTTCATTTTTGGGGTGTTTTTGACGTGTTTTGGGGTGTCCGTTGCGTTTCGTTGAGTTCCTAATGGGTTTTCTGGTGGTTGGGAGTGGACTTTGGGATTTGGAGAACATCAAGCAGGTTTAGGGTGGTTTTGGGGTGGATCTATGATTTTGGGGTTATTTTCTTCCAGTTTTGGGGGTCATCCCGTTCTTTTTTGGGGTGTTTTTGACGTGTTTTGTGGTCTCCGTTGGGTTTCCTTTGGTTTTCCATGGTTATCGTTGTGGAAAAGGGTAAATTGTGGGTTTTGGAGAACGTCAGGTAGGTTTAGGGTGGTTTTGGTGTGGATCCTCGGTTTTTGGGGTTTTCTTTCTTAATTTAGGGGTTATCCCGTTCTTGTTTGGGGTGTTTTTGACTTGTTTTGGGGTCTCCGTTTGGTTTTGTTGGGTTCTCGTTGGCCGTTAAGGTAAATGGGAGTGGATTGTGGGTTTTGGAGAAGATCAGGTAGTTTTTGGGTGTTTTTGTAGAAAAATTCATAGTTTTGGGGCTTTTTACTTCTGATCCAGTTCTTTTTTGGGGTGTTTTTGACGTGTTTTGGTTTCTCCGTTGGGTTTCGTTTGGTTTTCCATGGTCATCATGGTGGAAAATTGTAAATTGTGGGTTTTGGAGCACATCAGGTAGGTTTAGTGTGGTTCTGGTTTGGATCTATGGTTTTTAGGGTTTTGTTTCGTATTTGGGGTTGAAGCAGTTGTTTTTTGGGGTGTTTTTGATATGTTTTGCGGTCTCAGTGTGGTTTCGTTGGATTCTCGTTTGTCGTTAAGGTAAATGGGAGTGGATTGTGGGTTTTGGAGAACATCAAGTAGGTTTAGGGTGGTTTTGGGGTGAATGTATGATTTTGGGGTTATTTTCTTCCAGTTTTGTGGGTCATCACGTTCTTCTCTGGGGTGCTTTTGACGTGTTTTGTGGTCTCCGTTGGGTTTGCTTGGGTTTTCCATGGTCATCGTTGTAGAAAAGAGTAAATTGTGGGTTTTGGAGAAGATCAGGTAGGTTTAGTGTAGTATTTTAGAAAAATTCATAGGTTTTTTTTTTTGTTTGTTTGTTTTTTTTTTTTTTTTTTACTTTTGATCCTGTTCTTTTTTGGGCTGTTTTTGACGTGTTTTGGTTTCTTCGTTGGGTTTCGTTTGGTTTTCCATGGTCATCAGGGTGAAAAAGAGTAAATTGTGGGTTTTGGAGAAGATCAGGTAGGTTTAGTGTGGTTCTGGTTTGGATCTATGTTTTTTGTGTTTTTTCTATCGTTTTTTTGGTGTTATCCCGTTATTTTTGGGATTGTTTTTGACGTGTTTTGGGTTGTCCGTTGGGTTTCCTTGGGTTTTCCATGGTTATCGTTGTGGAAAAGAGTAAATTGTGGGTTTTGGAGAACTTCAGGTAGGTTTAGGGTGGTTTTGGGGTGGATCTACGGTTTTTGGGGTTTTCTTTCTTTTTTTAGGGGTTATCCCGTTCTTGTTTGGGGTGTTTTTGACTTTTTTTTGGGGTCTCTGATGGGTTTTGTTGCGTTCCCGTTGGTCGTTAAGGTAAATGGGAGTGGATTGTGGGTTTTGGAGAAGATCAGGTAGGTTTAGGGTGGTTTTGTAGAGAAATTCATAGTTTTGTGTTTTTTTTTACTTCTGATCCAGTTCATTTTTGGGGTGTTTTGACGTGTTTTGGGGTCTCCGTTGGGTTTCGTTTGGTTTTCCATGGTGATCACGGTGAAAAAGAGTAAATTGTGGGTTTTGGAGAACATCAGGTAGGTTTAGTGGGGGTTTTGGGGTGGATCTATGGCTTTTAGAGTTTTCTTTCGTTTCAGGGGGTGATCCTGTTCTGTTTTGTGGTGTTTTTGACGTGTTTTGATGTCTCCGTTGGGTTTCGTTGTGTTTTCCGAGGTCATCATGGTGGAAAATGGTAAATTGTGGGTTTTGGAGAACATCAGGTAGGTGTAGGGTGGTTCTGGTTTGGATCTATGGTTGTTGGGGTTTTCTTTCGTTTTTTGGGGATATCCCGTTCTTGTTTCGGGTGTTTTTGACTTGTTTTGGGGTCTCCGTTGGGTTTCTTTGTGTTTTCCATGGTCATCAGGGTGAAAAAGAGTAAATTGTGGGTTTTGGAGAACATCGGGTAGGTTTAGGGGGACTTTTGGGGTGGTTCTATGGTTTTGGGGGATATTCTTCCAGTTTTTGGGGCGATCCCGTTCTTTATGTTTTTTTTTTTTTTGATGTGTTTTGTGGTCTACTTTTGGTTTCGTTGGGTTCTTGTTGGTCATCCTGATGTAACAGGATAAATTGTGGGTTTTGGAGAACATCAGGTATGTTTAGGGGGACTTTTGGTGTGGATCTATGGCTTTTGGTGTTTTCTTTCGTTTTTGGAGATGATCCTGTTCTTTTTTGGGGTGTTTTTGACGTGTTTTGTGGTCTCCGTTGGGGTTTCATTGTGTTTTCCGTGGTCATCATGGTGGAAAATTGTAAATTGTGGGTTTTGGAGCACATCAGGTAGGTTTAGTGTGGTTCTGGTATGGATCTATGGTTTTTAGGATTTTCTTTCGTTTTTGGGGTTGAAGCAGTTGTTTTTTGGGGTGTTTTTGACGTGTTTTTGGGTCTCCGTTGGGTTTCGTTGGGTTCTCGTTTGTCGTTAAGGTAAATGGGAGTGGATTGTGGGTTTTGGAGAACATCAGGTAGGTTTAGTGGGGGTTTTGGGGTGGATCTATGGCTTTTAGAGTTTTCTTTCGTTTTAGGGGGTGATCCTGTTCTGTTTTGTGGTGTTTTAGACGCGTTTTGGGGTCTCCGTTGGGTTTCGTTGTGTTTTCCGTGGTCATCATGGTGGAAAATGGTAAATTGTGGGTTTTGGAGAACATCAGGTAGGTTTAGGGTGGTTTTGGTGTGGATCTATGATTTTGGGGTTATTTTCTTCCAATTTTGGGGGTCATCCTGTTCTTTTTTGGGGTGCTTTTGACGTGTTTTGGGGTCTCCGTTGGGTTTCCGTGGGTTTTCCATGGTCATCGTTGTGGAAAAGAATAAATTGTGGGTTTTGGAGAAGATCAGGTAGGTTTAGGGTGGTTTTGGGGTGGATCTATGATTTTGGGGTTATTTTCTTCCAGTTTGGGGGGTCATCCTGTTCTTTTTTGGGTTGTTTTTGACTTGTTTTGGGGTCTCCGTTGGGTTTTTTCTGGTTCTCGTTGGTCGTTAAGGTAAATGGGAGTGGATTGTGGGTTTTGGAGAAGATCAGGTAGGTTTAGGGTGTTTTAGTAGAAAAATTGATAGTTTTGTGTTTTTTACTTCTGATCCAGTTCTTTTTTGTGGTGTTTTTGACATGTTTTGGTTTCTCTGTTGGGTTTCGTTTGGTTTTCCAGGGTCATCATGGTGAAAAAGAGTAAATTGTGGGTTTTGGAGAACATCAGGTAGATTTAGTGGGGGTTTTGGGGTGGATCTATGGCTTTTAGAGTTTTCTTTCGTTTTAGGGGGTGATCCTGTTCTGTTTTGTGGTGTTTTTGACGTGTTTTGATGTCTCCGTTGGGTTTCGTTGTGTTTTCCGTGGTCATCATGGTGGAAAATTGTAAATTGTGGGTTTTGGAGCACATCAGGTAGGTTTAGTGTGGTTCTGGTATGGATCTATGGTTTTTAGGATTTTCTTTCGTTTTTGGGGTTGAAGCTGTTGTTTTTTGGTTTTTTTTTGACTTGTTTTGGGGTCTCCGTTGGGTTTTGTCTGGTTCTCGTTGGTCGTTAAGGTAAATGGGTGTGGATTGTGGGTTTTGGAGAACATTAAGTAGGTTTAGAGTGGTTTTGGCGTGGATCTATGATTTTGGGGTTATTTTCTTCCAGTTTTGGGGGTCATCACGTTCTTTTCTGGGGTGCTTTTGACGTGTTTGTGGTCTCCGTTGGGTTTCGTTGTGTTTTCCATGGTCATCATGTTGAAAAAGAGTAAATTGTGGGTTTTGGAGAACATCGGGTAGGTTTAGGGGGACTTTTGGGGTGGTTCTATGGTTTTGGGGGATATTCTTCCAGTTTTTGGGGTGATCCCGTTCTTTATGTTTTTTTTTTTTTTGATGTGTTTTTTGGTCTACGTTTGTTTTCGTTGGGTTCTTGTTGGTCATCATGATATAAACAGGATAAATTGTGGGTTTTGGAGAACATCAGGTAGGTTTAGGGGGACCTTTGGTGTGGATCTATGGCTTTTGGTGTTTTCTTTCGTTTTTGGAGATGATCCTGTTCTTTTTTGGGGTGTTTTTGACGTGTTTTGTGGTCTCCGTTGGGTTTCATTGTGTTTTCCGTGGTCATCATGGTGGAAAATTGTAAATTGTGGGTTTTGGAGCACATCAGGTAGGTTTAGTGTGGTTCTGGTATGGATCTATGGTTTTTAGGATTTTCTTTCGTTTTTGGGGTTGAAGCAGTTGTTTTTTGGGGTGTTTTTGACGTGTTTTTGGGTCTCCGTTGGGTTTCGTTGGGTTCTCGTTTGTCGTTAAGGTAAATGGGAGTGGATTGTGGGTTTTGGAGAACATCAAGTAGGTTTAGGGTGGTTTTGGGGTGGATGTATGATTTTGGGGTTATTTTCTTCCAGTTTTGGGGGTCATCACGTTCTTTTCTGGGGTGCTTTTGACGTGTTTTGTGGTCTCCGTTGGGTTTCCTTGGGTTTTCCATGGTCATCGTTGTGGAAAAGTGTAAATTGTGGGTTTTGGAGAAGATCAGGTAGGTTTAGGGTAGTTTTTTAGAAAAATTCATAGTTTTGTGTTTTTTTTACTTCTGATCCAGTTCTTTTTTGGGCTGTTTTTGACGTGTTTTGGGGTGTCCGTTGCGTTTCGTTGAGTTCCTAATGGGTTTTCTGGTGGTTGGGAATGGACTTTGGGATTTGGAGAATATCAAGTAGGTTTAGGGTGGTTTTGGGGTGGATCTATGATTTTGGGGTTATTTTCTTCCAGTTTTGGGGTCATCACGTTCTTTTCTGGGGTGCTTTTGACGTGTTTTGTGGTCTCCGTTGGGTTTCCTTGGGTTTTCCATGGTCATCGTTGTGGAAAAGAGTAAATTGTGGGTTTTGGAGAAGATCAGGTAGGTTTAGGGTGGTTTTGGGGTGGATCTATTGTTTTTTTTGGTTTTCTTTCTTTTTTGGGGATATCCCGTTCTTGTTTGGGGTGTTTTTGATTGTTTTGGGGTCTCTGTTTGGTTTTGTTGTGTTCTTGTTGCTCGTTAATGTAAATGGGAGTGGATTGTGGGTTTTGGAGAAGATCAGGTGAGTTTAGGGTGGTTTTGGGAGGAAATTCATAGTTTTTTTTTTTTTTTTTTTCTTCTGATCCAGTTCATTTTTGGGGTGTTTTTGACGTGTTTTGGGGTGTCCGTTGCGTTTCGTTGAGTTCCTAATGGGTTTTCTGGTGGTTGGGAGTGGACTTTGGGATTTGGAGAACATCAAGCAGGTTTAGGGTGGTTTTGGGGTGGATCTATGATTTTGGGGTTATTTTCTTCCAGTTTTGGGGGTCATCCTGTTCTTTTTTGGGGTGTTTTTGACGTGTTTTGTGGTCTCCGTTGGGTTTCCTTTGGTTTTCCATGGTTAGCGTTGTGGAAAAGGGTAAATTGTGGGTTTTGGAGAACGTCAGGTAGGTTTAGGGTGGTTTTGGGGTGGATCTACGGTTTTTGGGGTTTTCTTTCTTAATTTAGGGGTTATCCCGTTCTTGTTTGGGGTGTTTTTGACTTGTTTTGGGGTCTCCGTTGGGTTTTGTTGGGTTCTCGTTGGTCGTTAAGGTAAATGGGAGTGGATTGTGGGTTTTGGAGAAGATCAGGTAGGTTTAGGGTGTTTTTGTAGAAAAATTCATAGTTTTGGGGTTTTTTACTTCTGATCCAGTTCTTTTTTGGGGTGTTTTTGACGTGTTTTGGTTTCTCCATTGGGTTTCATTTGGTTTTCCATGGTGATCACGGTGAAAAAGAGTAAATTGTGGGTTTTGGAGAACATCAGGTAGGTTTAGTGGGGGTTTTGGGGTGGATCTATGGCTTTTAGAGTTTTCTTTCGTTTTAGGGGGTGATCCTGTTCTGTTTTGTGGTGTTTTTGACGTGTTTTGGGGTCTCCGTCGGGTTTCGTTGTGTTTTCCGTGGTCATCATGGTGGAAAATTGTAAATTGTGGGTTTTGGAGAACATCAGGTAGGTTTAGGGTGGTTTTGGTGTGGATCTATGATTTTGGGGTTTTCTTTCTTTTTTTAGGGGTTATCCCGTTCTTGTTTCGGGTGTTTTTGACTTGTTTTGGGGTCTCCGTTGGGTTTCCTTTGGTTTTCCATGGTCATCATGGTGAAAAAGAGTAAATTGTGGGTTTTGGAGAACATCGGGTAGGTTTAGGGGGACTTTTGTGGTGGTTCTATGGTTTTGGGGGATATTCTTCCAGTTTTTGGGGTGATCCCGTTCTTTATGTTTTTTTTTTTTTTTTTGATGTGTTTTTTGGTCTACGTTTGTTTTCGTTGGGTTCTTGTTGGTCATCATGATATAACAGGATAAATTGTGGGTTTTGGAGAACATCAGGTAGGTTTAGGGGGACCTTTGGTGTGGATATATGGCTTTTGGTGTTTTCTTTCGTTTTTGGAGATGATCCTGTTCTTTTTTGGGGTTTTTTTGACGTGTTTTGTGGTCTCCGTTGGGTTTCATTGTGTTTTCCGTGGTCATCATGGTGGAAAATTGTAAATTGTGGGTTTTGGAGCACATCAGGTAGGTTTAGTGTGGTTCTGGTATGGATCTATGGTTTTTAGGATTTTCTTTCGTTTTTGGGGTTGAAGCAGTTGTTTTTTGGGGTGTTTTTGACGTGTTTTTGGGTCTCCGTTGGGTTTCGTTGGGTTCTCGTTTGTCGTTAAGGTAAATGGGAGTGGATTGTGGGTTTTGGAGAACATCAAGTAGGTTTAGGGTGGTTTTGGGGTGGATGTATGATTTTGGGGTTATTTTCTTCCAGTTTTGGGGGTCATCACGTTCTTTTCTGGGGTGCTTTTGACGTGTTTTGGGGTCTCCGTTGGGTTTCCTTTGGTTTTCCATGGTCATCGTTGTGGAAAAGAGTAAATTGTGGGTTTTGGAGAAGATCAGGTAGGTTTAGGGGGGGGGGTTGGGGTGGATCTATGGCTTTTAGTGTTTTCTTTCTTTTTAGGGGGTGATACTGTTCCTTTTTTTGGGGTGTTTTTGACTTGTTTTGGGGTCTCCGTTGGGTTTCGTTGTGTTTTCCGTGGTCATCATGGTGGAAAATGGTAAATTGTGGGTTTTGGAGAACATCAGGTAGGTTTAGGGTGGTTTTGGGGTGGATCTATTGTTTTTGTGGTTTTCTTTCTTTTTTGGGGATATCCCGTTCTTGTTTGGGGTGTTTTTGATTGTTTTGGGGTCTCTGTTGGGTTTTGTTGTGTTCTTGTTGCTCGTTAATGTAAATGGGAGTGGATTGTGGGTTTTGGAGAAGATCAGGTGAGTTTAGGGTGGTTTTGGGAGGAAATTCATAGTTTTTTTTTTTTTTTTTTCTTCTGATCCAGTTCATTTTTGGGGTGTTTTTGACGTGTTTTGGGGTGTCCGTTGCGTTTCGTTGAGTTCCTAATGGGTTTTCTGGTGGTTGGGAGTGGACTTTGGGATTTGGAGAACATCAAGCAGGTTTAGGGTGGTTTTGGGGTGGATCTATGATTTTGGGGTTATTTTCTTCCAGTTTTGGGGGTCATCCTGTTCTTTTTTGGGGTGTTTTTGACGTGTTTTGTGGTCTCCATTGGGTTTCCTTTGGTTTTCCATGGTTAGCGTTGTGGAAAAGGGTAAATTGTGGGTTTTGGAGAACGTCAGGTAGGTTTAGGGTGGTTTTGGGGTGGATCTACGGTTTTTGGGGTTTTCTTTCTTAATTTAGGGGTTATCCCGTTCTTGTTTGGGGTGTTTTTGACTTGTTTTGGGGTCTCCGTTGGGTTTTGTTGGGTTCTCGTTGGTCGTTAAGGTAAATGGGAGTGGATTGTGGGTTTTGGAGAAGATCAGGTAGGTTTAGGGTGTTTTTGTAGAAAAATTCATAGTTTTGTGTTTTTTTACTTCTGATCCAGTTCTTTTTTGGGGTGTTTTTGACGTGTTTTGGTTTCTCCATTGGGTTTCGTTTGGTTTTCCATGGTGATCACGGTGAAAAAGAGTAAATTGTGGGTTTTGGAGAACATCAGGTAGGTTTAGTGGGGGTTTTGGGGTGGATCTATGGCTTTTAGAGTTTTCTTTCGTTTTAGGGGGTGATCCTGTTCTTTTTTGTGGTGTTTTTGACGTGTTTTGGGGTCTCCTTTGGGTAGCGTTGTGTTTTCCGTGGTCATCATGGTGGAAAATTGTAAATTGTGGGTTTTGGAGCACATCAGGTAGGTTTAGTGTGGTTCTGGTTTGGATCTATGGTTGTTGGGGTTTTCTTTCGTTTTTTGGGGATATCCCGTTCTTGTTTGGGGTGTTTTTGACTTGTTTTGGGGTCTCCGTTGGGTTTTGTTGGGTTCTCGTTGCTCATTAATATAAATGGGAGTGGATTGTGGGTTTTGGAGAAGATCAGGTGAGTTTAGGGTGGTTTTGGGAGGAAATTCATAGTTTTTTTTTTTTTTTTTTTTTTTTTCTTCTGATCCAGTTCATTTTTGGGGTGTTTTTGACGTGTTTTGGGGTGTCCGTTGCGTTTCGTTGAGTTTTTAATGGATTTTCTGGTGGTTGGGAATGGACTTTGGGATTTGGAGAACATCAAGCAGGTTTAGGGTGGTTTTGGGGTGGATCTATGATTTTGGGGTTATTTTCTTCCAGTTTTGGGGGTGATCCCATTCTTTTTTGGGGTGCTTTTGACGTGTTTTGTGGTCTCCGTTGGGTTTCCTTTGGTTTTCCATGGTCATCGTTGTGGAAAAGAGTAAATTGTGGGTTTTGGAGAAGATCAGGTAGGTTTTGGGGGGGGGGGTTGGGGTGGATCTATGGCTTTTAGTGTTTTCTTTCTTTTTAGGGTGTGATCCTGTTCCTTTTTTTGTGGTGTTTTTGACGTGTTTTGGGGTCTCCGTTGGGTTTCGTTGTGTTTTCCGTGGTCATCATGGTGGAAAAGAGTAAATTGTGGGTTTTGGAGAACATCAGGTAGGTTTAGTGTGGTTTTGGGGTGGATCTATGATTTTGGGGTTATTTTCTTCCAAGTTTGGGGGTCATTCCGTTCTTTTTTGGGGTGTTTTTGACATGTTTTGAGGTCTCCGTTGGGTTTCCTTTGGTTTTCCATGGTTATCGTTGTGGAAAAGGGTAAATTGTGGGTTTTGGAGAACGTCAGGTAGGTTTAGTGGGGGTTTTGGGGTGGATCTATGGCTTTTAGAGTTTTCTTTCGTTTTAGGGGGTGATCCTGTTCTTTTTTGGAGTATTTTTGACATGTTTTGGTGTCTCTGTTTAGTTTTAGTTGGTTTGTTGTTGGTCATCATGGTGGAAAAGTGTAAATTGTGGGTTTTTGGAGAGCATTAGGTAGGTTTAGGGGGACTTTTGGGGCAGAGTCATGTTTTTTGGGGTTTCCTTCTGTTTCTTGGGGTGGTCCCGTTGTTTTTTGGGAAATTTTTGAGGTGTTTGGGGGTCTCCGTTGTGTTTTGTTGCGTTCTCGTTGGTCATCATGGTGTAAAATTGTAAATTGTGTGTTTTGGTGAACATCAGGTAGGTTTAGGGTTGTTTTGGGGTGGATCTATGGTATTTGGGGTTTTCTTTCGTTTTTTGTTTTTATCCTGTTCTTTTTTGGGTTGAATCTATGGTTTTGGGGGATTTCTTCTGTTTTTTAGGGTTTTCTTCTGTTTCTGGAGTGATCCCGTTCTTTTTTGGGGGTGTTTTTGACGTGTTTTGGGGTCTCTGTTGGGTTTTGTTGGATTTCCATTGGATTTTCTGGTGGTTGGGAGTGCATTGTACATTTAGGAGAACATCAGGTAGGTTTAAGGGTTATTTGGTGGTTAAATCACGTTTTTTCTTCTGATCCTGTTCACTTTTGGGGTGTTTTTGAGGTGCTTTGGTGTTTCCGTTGCGTTTCGTTGAGTTCCTAATGGGGTTTCTGTTGATTGGGAGTGGACTTTGGGATTTGAAGAACATCAGATAGGTTTAGGGGGACTTTTGGGGTGGATCTATTGTATTTGAGGTTTTCTTCTGTTTTTTTTGGGGTGATGCAGTTCTCTTTTGGGGTGTTTTTGACGTGTTTTGTTGTCTCCGTTGGGTTTTGTTTGGTTTTCCGTGGTCATCAAGGTGGAAATGTGTAGATTGTGGGTTTTGGAGAACTTCAGGTAGTTTTAGGGGGACTTTTGTGGTGGATCTATGATATTTGGGGTTTTCTTCTGTTTTTAGGGGTTATCCCGTTCTTGTTTTGGGGTGTTTTTGACGTGTTTTGGGGTCTCCGTTGGGTTTCGTTGGGTTTTCCGTTGTCATCGTGGTAGATAAGTGTAGATTGTGGGTTTTGGAGAACATCAGGTAAGTTGAAGTTTTTTGGGGGTTTTAATCTATGGTTTTGGGGGATTTATTCTCTTTTTTATGGTTTTCTTCTGTTTTTGGGGTGTTCCCGTTCTTTTCTGGTTTTTTTTTGACGTGTTTTGGGTTCTCCGTTGCATTTTGTTTTGATTGTGGGGTGGTTTTGAGGTGTTTTGGGTTCTTCATGGGTTTTCGTTGGGTTCTTGTTGGTCATGATGGTGAATGGGAGTGAAATGTGGGATTTGGAGAAGATCAGGTGAGTTTAGGGTGGTTTTGGGAGGAAATTCATAGTTTTTGTTTTTTTTTTTTTTGTTTTTTTTTTTTTTTTTTCTGATCCAGTTCTTTTTTGGGGTGTTTTTGACGTGTTTTGGGGTCTCCGTTGGGTTTCGTTGGGTTTTCCGTGGTAATCATGGTTGAAAAGTGTAAATTGTGGGTTTTGGAGAACTTCAGGTAGGTTTAGGGGACTTTTGGGGTGGATTCATGGTATTTGGGCTTTTCTTCTTTTTTTTGGGTGATGCAGTTCCTTTTTTAGCGTGTTTTTGACATGTTTTGGGGTCTCCATTTGGTTTTAGTTGGGTTCTTGTTGGTCATCATTGTGGAAAAGTGTAAATTGTGGGTTTTTGAAGAGCATCAGGTAGGTTTAGGGGGACTTTTGTGGCAGAGTCATGTTTTTTGGGGTTTCCTTCTGTTTCTTGGGGTGGTCCCGTTGTTTTTTGGGAAATTTTTGAGGTGTTTGGGGGTCTCCGTTGTGTTTTGTTGCGTTCTCGTTGGTCATCATGGTGTAAAATTGTAAATTGTGTGTTTTGGTGAACATCAGGTAGGTTTAGGGTTGTTTTGGGGTGGATCTATGGTATTTGGGGTTTTCTTTCGTTTTTTTTTGTGGTGATCCTTTTCTTTTTTGGGTTGAATCTATGGTTTTGGGGGATTTCTTCTGTTTTTTAGGGTTTTCTTCTGTTTCTGGAGTGATCCCGTTCTTTTTTGGGGGTGTTTTTGACGTGTTTTGGGGTCTCCGTTGGGTTTCGTTGTGTTTTCCGTGGTCATCATGGTGGAAAAGTTTAGATTGTGGGTTTTGGAGAACTTCAGGTAGGTTTTGGGGGACTTTTGTGGTGGATGTATGGTATTTGGGGTTTTCTTCTGTTTTTTGGGGTGATGCAGTTCTTGTTTGGGGTGTTTTTGACATGTTTTGTGGTCTCCATTGAGTTATGTTGGTTTTTCCGTGGTCATGGTGGTGGAAAAGTGTAAATTGTGGGTTTTGGAGAACATCAGGTAGGTTTAGTGGGATTTTTGGTGTGGATCTATGGCTTTTCGGGTTTTCTTTCTTTTTGGGGTTGAACCAGTTCTTTTTTGGGGTGTTTTTGACGTGTTTTGGGGTCTCCGTTGGGTTTTGTTGGGTTTCCATTGGGTTTTCTGGTGGTTGGGAGTTCATTGTACATTTAGGAGAACATCAGGTAGGTTTAAGGGTTATTTGGGGGTTAAATCACGTTTTTTCTTCTGATCCTGTTCTCTTTTGGGGTGTTTTTGAGGTGTTTTGGTGTTTCCGTTGCGTTTCGTTGAGTTCCTAATGGATTTTCTGGTGGTTGGGAGTGGACTTTGGGTTTTGGAGAACATCAGGTAGGTTTAGGGGGACTTTTGGGGTGGATCTATGGCTTTTGGGGTTTTCTTTCATTTTTTGTGTTGATCCCGTTCTTTTTTGGGGTGTTTTTGACATGTTTTGGGGTCTCCGTTGGGTTTCGTTGGGTTTTCCGTTGTCATCGTGTTGGAAAAGTGTAGATTGTGGGTTTTAGAGAATTTCAGGTACGTTTAGGGGGACTTTTGTGGTGGATCTAAGGTATTTAGGGTTTTCTTCTGGTTTTTTTTTTTTTTTTTTTTTTTTTTTTTTTTTTTGATGCAGTTCTTTTTTGGGGTGTTTTTGACATGTTTTGGGGTCTCCGTTGGGTTTTGTTGGGTTTTCCGTTGTCATCGTGGTGGAAAAGTGTATATTGTGGGTTTTGGAGAACATCAGGTAGGTTTAGGGGGACTTTTGGCGTGGATTCATGGTATATGGGGTTTTCTTCTGTTTTTTGGGGTGATGCAGTTCTTTTTTGGGGTGTTTTTCACGTGTTTTGTGGTCTTCATTGGGTTTCCTTGGGTTTTCCGTGGTCATCAAGGAGGAACAGGTTAAATTGTGGGTTTAGGAGAACATCGGGTACATTTAGGGTTTTTTTGGCGTGGATCCATGGTGTTGGGGGATTTTCTTTCGATTTTGGGGGTGATGCCGTTCTTGTTTGGAGTGTTTTTGACGTGTTTTGGGGTCTCCTTTGGGTTTTGTTGGGTTTCCATTGGGTTTTCTGGTGCTTGGGAGTGGATTGTACATTTAGGAGAACATCAGGTAGGTATAAGGGTTATTTGGTGGTTAAATCACGTTTTTTCTTCTGATCCTTTTCACTTTTGTGGTGTTTTGAGGTAATTTGCCGTTTCCGTTGCATTTCGTTTAGTTCCTAATGGGTTTTCTGGTGGTTGGGAGTGGACTTTGGGATTTGGAGAACATCAGGTAGGTTTAGGGGGACTTTTGTGGCAGAGTCATGTTTTTTGGGGTTTCCTTCTGTTTCTTGGGGTGGTCCCGTTGTTTTTTGGGAAATTTTTGAGGTGTTTGGGGGTCTCCGTTGTGTTTTGTTGCGTTCTCGTTGGTCATCATGGTGTAAAATTGTAAATTGTGTGTTTTGGTGAACATCAGGTAGGTTTAGGGTTGTTTTGGGGTGGATCTATGGTATTTGGGGTTTTCTTTCGTTTTTTTTTGTGGTGATCCTTTTCTTTTTTGGGTTGAATCTATGGTTTTGGGGGATTTCTTCTGTTTTTTAGGGTTTTCTTCTGTTTCTGGAGTGATCCCGTTCTTTTTTGGGGGTGTTTTTGACGTGTTTTGGGGTCTCCGTTGGGTTTCGTTGTGTTTTCCGTGGTCATCATGGTGGAAAAGTTTAGATTGTGGGTTTTGGAGAACTTCAGGTAGGTTTTGGGGGACTTTTGTGGTGGATGTATGGTATTTGGGGTTTTCTTCTGTTTTTTGGGGTGATGCAGTTCTTGTTTGGGGTGTTTTTGACATGTTTTGTGGTCTCCATTGAGTTATGTTGGTTTTTCCGTGGTCATGGTGGTGGAAAAGTGTAAATTGTGGGTTTTGGAGAACATCAGGTAGGTTTAGTGGGATTTTTGGTGTGGATCTATGGCTTTTCGGGTTTTCTTTCTTTTTGGGGTTGAACCAGTTCTTTTTTGGGGTGTTTTTGACGTGTTTTGGGGTCTCCGTTGGGTTTTGTTGGGTTTCCATTGGGTTTTCTGGTGGTTGGGAGTTCATTGTACATTTAGGAGAACATCAGGTAGGTTTAAGGGTTATTTGGGGGTTAAATCACGTTTTTTCTTCTGATCCTGTTCTCTTTTGGGGTGTTTTTGAGGTGTTTTGGTGTTTCCGTTGCGTTTCGTTGAGTTCCTAATGGATTTTCTGGTGGTTGGGAGTGGACTTTGGGTTTTGGAGAACATCAGGTAGGTTTAGGGGGACTTTTGGGGTGGATCTATGGCTTTTGGGGTTTTCTTTCATTTTTTGTGTTGATCCCGTTCTTTTTTGGGGTGTTTTTGACATGTTTTGGGGTCTCCGTTGGGTTTCGTTGGGTTTTCCGTTGTCATCGTGTTGGAAAAGTGTAGATTGTGGGTTTTAGAGAATTTCAGGTACGTTTAGGGGGACTTTTGTGGTGGATCTAAGGTATTTAGGGTTTTCTTCTGTTTTTTTTTTTTTTTTTTTTTTTTTTTTTTTGTGATGCAGTTCTTTTTTGGGGTGTTTTTGACATGTTTTGGGGTCTCCGTTGGGTTTTGTTGGGTTTTCCGTTGTCATCGTGGTGGAAAAGTGTATATTGTGGGTTTTGGAGAACATCAGGTAGGTTTAGGGGGACTTTTGGCGTGGATTCATGGTATATGGGGTTTTCTTCTGTTTTTTGGGGTGATGCAGTTCTTTTTTGGGGTGTTTTTCACGTGTTTTGTGGTCTTCATTGGGTTTCCTTGGGTTTTCCGTGGTCATCAAGGAGGAACAGGTTAAATTGTGGGTTTAGGAGAACATCGGGTACATTTAGGGTTTTTTGGCGTGGATCCATGGTGTTGGGGGATTTTCTTTCGATTTTGGGGGTGATGCCGTTCTTGTTTGGAGTGTTTTTGACGTGTTTTGGGGTCTCCTTTGGGTTTTGTTGGGTTTCCATTGGGTTTTCTGGTGCTTGGGAGTGGATTGTACATTTAGGAGAACATCAGGTAGGTATAAGGGTTATTTGGTGGTTAAATCACGTTTTTTCTTCTGATCCTTTTCACTTTTGTGGTGTTTTGAGGTAATTTGCCGTTTCCGTTGCATTTCGTTTAGTTCCTAATGGGTTTTCTGGTGGTTGGGAGTGGACTTTGGGATTTGGAGAACATCAGATAGGTTTAGGGGGACTTTTGGGGTGGATCTATTGTATTTGAGGTGTTCTTCTGTTTTTTTTGGGGTGATGCAGTTCTCTTTTGGGGTGTTTTTGACGTGTTTTGTTGTCTCCGTTGGGTTTTGTTTGGTTTTCCGTGGTCATCATGGTGGAAATGTGTAGATTGTGGGTTTTGGAGAACTTCAGGTAGTTTTAGGGGGACTTTTGTGGTGGATCTATGATATTTGGGGTTTTCTTCTGTTTTTAGGGGTTATCCCGTTCTTGTTTTGGGGTGTTTTTGACGTGTTTTGGGGTCTCCGTTGGGTTTCGTTGGGTTTTCCGTTGTCATCGTGGTAGATAAGTGTAGATTGTGGGTTTTGGAGAACATCAGGTAAGTTGAAGTTTTTTGGGGGTTTTAATCTATGGTTTTGGGGGATTTATTCTCTTTTTTATGGTTTTCTTCTGTTTTTGGGGTGTTCCCGTTCTTTTCTGTTTTTTTTTTGACGTGTTTTGGGTTCTCCGTTGCATTTTGTTTTGATTGTGGGGTGGTTTTGAGGTGTTTTGGGTTCTTCATGGGTTTTCGTTGGGTTCTTGTTGGTCATGATGGTGAATGGGAGTGAAATGTGGGATTTGGAGAAGATCAGGTGAGTTTAGGCTGTTTTGGGGGGGAAATTCATAGGTTGTTTTTTTTTTTTTTTTTTTTTTTTTTTTTTTCTGATCCAGTTCTTTTTTGGGGTGTTTTTGACGTGTTTTGGGGTCTCCGTTGGGTTTCGTTGGGTTTTCCGTGGTAATCATGGTTGAAAAGTGTAAATTGTGGGTTTTGGAGAACTTCAGGTAGGTTTAGGGGACTTTTGGGGTGGATTCATGGTATTTGGGCTTTTCTTCTTTTTTTTGGGTGATGCAGTTCCTTTTTTAGCGTGTTTTTGACATGTTTTGGGGTCTCCATTTGGTTTTAGTTGGGTTCTTGTTGGTCATCATGGTGGAAAAGTGTAAATTGTGGGTTTTTGAAGAGCATCAGGTAGGTTTAGGGGGACTTTTGGGGCAGAGTCATGTTTTTTGGGGTTTCCTTCTGTTTCTTGGGGTGGTCCCGTTGTTTTTTGGGAAATTTTTGAGGTGTTTGGGGGTCTCCGTTGTGTTTTGTTGCGTTCTCGTTGGTCATCATGGTGTAAAATTGTAAATTGTGTGTTTTGGTGAACATCAGGTAGGTTTAGGGTTGTTTTGGGGTGGATCTATGGTATTTGGGGTTTTCTTTCGTTTTTTTTTGTGGTGATCCTTTTCTTTTTTGGGTTGAATCTATGGTTTTGGGGGATTTCTTCTGTTTTTTAGGGTTTTCTTCTGTTTCTGGAGTGATCCCGTTCTTTTTTGGGGGTGTTTTTGACGTGTTTTGGGGTCTCCGTTGGGTTTCGTTGTGTTTTCCGTGGTCATCATGGTGGAAAAGTTTAGATTGTGGGTTTTGGAGAACTTCAGGTAGGTTTTGGGGGACTTTTGTGGTGGATGTATGGTATTTGGGGTTTTCTTCTGTTTTTTGGGGTGATGCAGTTCTTGTTTGGGGTGTTTTTGACATGTTTTGTGGTCTCCATTGAGTTATGTTGGTTTTTCCGTGGTCATGGTGGTGGAAAAGTGTAAATTGTGGGTTTTGGAGAACATCAGGTAGGTTTAGTGGGATTTTTGGTGTGGATCTATGGCTTTTCGGGTTTTCTTTCTTTTTGGGGTTGAACCAGTTCTTTTTTGGGGTGTTTTTGACGTGTTTTGGGGTCTCCGTTGGGTTTTGTTGGGTTTCCATTGGGTTTTCTGGTGGTTGGGAGTTCATTGTACATTTAGGAGAACATCAGGTAGGTTTAAGGGTTATTTGGGGGTTAAATCACGTTTTTTCTTCTGATCCTGTTCTCTTTTGGGGTGTTTTTGAGGTGTTTTGGTGTTTCCGTTGCGTTTCGTTGAGTTCCTAATGGATTTTCTGGTGGTTGGGAGTGGACTTTGGGTTTTGGAGAACATCAGGTAGGTTTAGGGGGACTTTTGGGGTGGATCTATGGCTTTTGGGGTTTTCTTTCATTTTTTGTGTTGATCCCGTTCTTTTTGGGGTGTTTTTGACATGTTTTGGGGTCTCCGTTGGGTTTCGTTGGGTTTTCCGTTGTCATCGTGTTGGAAAAGTGTAGATTGTGGGTTTTAGAGAATTTCAGGTACGTTTAGGGGGACTTTTGTGGTGGATCTAAGGTATTTAGGGTTTTCTTCTGGTTTTTTTTTTTTTTTTTTTTTTTTTTTTTTTTTTTTGATGCAGTTCTTTTTTGGGGTGTTTTTGACATGTTTTGGGGTCTCCGTTGGGTTTTGTTGGGTTTTCCGTTGTCATCGTGGTGGAAAAGTGTATATTGTGGGTTTTGGAGAACATCAGGTAGGTTTAGGGGGACTTTTGGCGTGGATTCATGGTATATGGGGTTTTCTTCTGTTTTTTGGGGTGATGCAGTTCTTTTTTGGGGTGTTTTTCACGTGTTTTGTGGTCTTCATTGGTTTCCTTGGGTTTTCCGTGGTCATCAAGGAGGAACAGGTTAAATTGTGGGTTTAGGAGAACATCGGGTACATTTAGGGTTTTTTTGGCGTGGATCCATGGTGTTGGGGGATTTTCTTTCGATTTTGGGGGTGATGCCGTTCTTGTTTGGAGTGTTTTTGACGTGTTTTGGGGTCTCCTTTGGGTTTTGTTGGGTTTCCATTGGGTTTTCTGGTGCTTGGGAGTGGATTGTACATTTAGGAGAACATCAGGTAGGTATAAGGGTTATTTGGTGGTTAAATCACGTTTTTTCTTCTGATCCTTTTCACTTTTGTGGTGTTTTGAGGTAATTTGCCGTTTCCGTTGCATTTCGTTTAGTTCCTAATGGGTTTTCTGGTGGTTGGGAGTGGACTTTGGGATTTGGAGAACATCAGGTAGGTTTAGGGGGACTTTTGTGGCAGAGTCATGTTTTTTGGGGTTTCCTTCTGTTTCTTGGGGTGGTCCCGTTGTTTTTTGGGAAATTTTTGAGGTGTTTGGGGGTCTCCGTTGTGTTTTGTTGCGTTCTCGTTGGTCATCATGGTGTAAAATTGTAAATTGTGTGTTTTGGTGAACATCAGGTAGGTTTAGGGTTGTTTTGGGGTGGATCTATGGTATTTGGGGTTTTCTTTCGTTTTTTTTTGTGGTGATCCTTTTCTTTTTTGGGTTGAATCTATGGTTTTGGGGGATTTCTTCTGTTTTTTAGGGTTTTCTTCTGTTTCTGGAGTGATCCCGTTCTTTTTTGGGGGTGTTTTTGACGTGTTTTGGGGTCTCCGTTGGGTTTCGTTGTGTTTTCCGTGGTCATCATGGTGGAAAAGTTTAGATTGTGGGTTTTGGAGAACTTCAGGTAGGTTTTGGGGGACTTTTGTGGTGGATGTATGGTATTTGGGGTTTTCTTCTGTTTTTTGGGGTGATGCAGTTCTTGTTTGGGGTGTTTTTGACATGTTTTGTGGTCTCCATTGAGTTATGTTGGTTTTTCCGTGGTCA
Source organism: Aythya marila (assembly GCF_965140915.1). NCBI lineage: Eukaryota > Metazoa > Chordata > Aves > Anseriformes > Anatidae > Aythya > Aythya marila. The sequence continues at coordinate 3,569 of NW_028136693.1, read as the reverse complement.
TGGTGGTGGAAAAGTGTAAATTGTGGGTTTTGGAGAACATCAGGTAGGTTTAGTGGGATTTTTGGTGTGGATCTATGGCTTTTCGGGTTTTCTTTCTTTTTGGGGTTGAACCAGTTCTTTTTTGGGGTGTTTTTGACGTGTTTTGGGGTCTCCGTTGGGTTTTGTTGGGTTTCCATTGGGTTTTCTGGTGGTTGGGAGTTCATTGTACATTTAGGAGAACATCAGGTAGGTTTAAGGGTTATTTGGGGGTTAAATCACGTTTTTTCTTCTGATCCTGTTCTCTTTTGGGGTGTTTTTGAGGTGTTTTGGTGTTTCCGTTGCGTTTCGTTGAGTTCCTAATGGATTTTCTGGTGGTTGGGAGTGGACTTTGGGTTTTGGAGAACATCAGGTAGGTTTAGGGGGACTTTTGGGGTGGATCTATGGCTTTTGGGGTTTTCTTTCATTTTTTGTGTTGATCCCGTTCTTTTTTGGGGTGTTTTTGACATGTTTTGGGGTCTCCGTTGGGTTTCGTTGGGTTTTCCGTTGTCATCGTGTTGGAAAAGTGTAGATTGTGGGTTTTAGAGAATTTCAGGTACGTTTAGGGGGACTTTTGTGGTGGATCTAAGGTATTTAGGGTTTTCTTCTGTTTTTTTTTTTTTTTTTTTTTTTTTTTTTTGTGATGCAGTTCTTTTTTGGGGTGTTTTTGACATGTTTTGGGGTCTCCGTTGGGTTTTGTTGGGTTTTCCGTTGTCATCGTGGTGGAAAAGTGTATATTGTGGGTTTTGGAGAACATCAGGTAGGTTTAGGGGGACTTTTGGCGTGGATTCATGGTATATGGGGTTTTCTTCTGTTTTTTGGGGTGATGCAGTTCTTTTTTGGGGTGTTTTTCACGTGTTTTGTGGTCTTCATTGGGTTTCCTTGGGTTTTCCGTGGTCATCAAGGAGGAACAGGTTAAATTGTGGGTTTAGGAGAACATCGGGTACATTTAGGGTTTTTTTGGCGTGGATCCATGGTGTTGGGGGATTTTCTTTCGATTTTGGGGGTGATGCCGTTCTTGTTTGGAGTGTTTTTGACGTGTTTTGGGGTCTCCTTTGGGTTTTGTTGGGTTTCCATTGGGTTTTCTGGTGCTTGGGAGTGGATTGTACATTTAGGAGAACATCAGGTAGGTATAAGGGTTATTTGGTGGTTAAATCACGTTTTTTCTTCTGATCCTTTTCACTTTTGTGGTGTTTTGAGGTAATTTGCCGTTTCCGTTGCATTTCGTTTAGTTCCTAATGGGTTTTCTGGTGGTTGGGAGTGGACTTTGGGATTTGGAGAACATCAGATAGGTTTAGGGGGACTTTTGGGGTGGATCTATTGTATTTGAGGTGTTCTTCTGTTTTTTTTGGGGTGATGCAGTTCTCTTTTGGGGTGTTTTTGACGTGTTTTGTTGTCTCCGTTGGGTTTTGTTTGGTTTTCCGTGGTCATCATGGTGGAAATGTGTAGATTGTGGGTTTTGGAGAACTTCAGGTAGTTTTAGGGGGACTTTTGTGGTGGATCTATGATATTTGGGGTTTTCTTCTGTTTTTAGGGGTTATCCCGTTCTTGTTTTGGGGTGTTTTTGACGTGTTTTGGGGTCTCCGTTGGGTTTCGTTGGGTTTTCCGTTGTCATCGTGGTAGATAAGTGTAGATTGTGGGTTTTGGAGAACATCAGGTAAGTTGAAGTTTTTTGGGGGTTTTAATCTATGGTTTTGGGGGATTTATTCTCTTTTTTATGGTTTTCTTCTGTTTTTGGGGTGTTCCCGTTCTTTTCTGTTTTTTTTTGACGTGTTTTGGGTTCTCCGTTGCATTTTGTTTTGATTGTGGGGTGGTTTTGAGGTGTTTTGGGTTCTTCATGGGTTTTCGTTGGGTTCTTGTTGGTCATGATGGTGAATGGGAGTGAAATGTGGGATTTGGAGAAGATCAGGTGAGTTTAGGCTGTTTTGGGGGGGAAATTCATAGGTTGTTTTTTTTTTTTTTTTTTTTTTTTTTTTTTCTGATCCAGTTCTTTTTTGGGGTGTTTTTGACGTGTTTTGGGGTCTCCGTTGGGTTTCGTTGGGTTTTCCGTGGTAATCATGGTTGAAAAGTGTAAATTGTGGGTTTTGGAGAACTTCAGGTAGGTTTAGGGGACTTTTGGGGTGGATTCATGGTATTTGGGCTTTTCTTCTTTTTTTTGGGTGATGCAGTTCCTTTTTTAGCGTGTTTTTGACATGTTTTGGGGTCTCCATTTGGTTTTAGTTGGGTTCTTGTTGGTCATCATGGTGGAAAAGTGTAAATTGTGGGTTTTTGAAGAGCATCAGGTAGGTTTAGGGGACTTTTGGGGCAGAGTCATGTTTTTTGGGGTTTCCTTCTGTTTCTTGGGGTGGTCCCGTTGTTTTTTGGGAAATTTTTGAGGTGTTTGGGGGTCTCCGTTGTGTTTTGTTGCGTTCTCGTTGGTCATCATGGTGTAAAATTGTAAATTGTGTGTTTTGGTGAACATCAGGTAGGTTTAGGGTTGTTTTGGGGTGGATCTATGGTATTTGGGGTTTTCTTTCTTTTTTTTTGTGGTGATCCTTTTCTTTTTTGGGTTGAATCTATGGTTTTGGGGATTTCTTCTGTTTTTTAGGGTTTTCTTCTGTTTTTGGAGTGATCCCGTTCTTTTTTGGGGGTGTTTTTGACGTGTTTTGGGGTCTCCGTTGGGTTTCGTTGTGTTTTCCGTGGTCATCATGGTGGAAAAGTTTAGATTGTGGGTTTTGGAGAACTTCAGGTAGGTTTTGGGGGACTTTTGTGGTGGATGTATGGTATTTGGGGTTTTCTTCTGTTTTTTTGGGGTGATGCAGTTCTTGTTTGGGGTGTTTTTGACATGTTTTGTGGTCTCCATTGAGTTATGTTGGTTTTTCCGTGGTCATGGTGGTGGAAAAGTGTAAATTGTGGGTTTTGGAGAACATCAGGTAGGTTTAGTGGGATTTTTGGTGTGGATCTATGGCTTTTCGGGTTTTCTTTCTTTTTGGGGTTGAACCAGTTCTTTTTTGGGGTGTTTTTGACGTGTTTTGGGGTCTCCGTTGGGTTTTGTTGGGTTTCCATTGGGTTTTCTGGTGGTTGGGAGTTCATTGTACATTTAGGAGAACATCAGGTACGTTTAAGGGTTATTTGGTGGTTAAATCACGTTTTTTCTTCTGATCCTGTTCTCTTTTGGGGTGTTTTTGAGGTGTTTTGGTGTTTCCGTTGCGTTTCGTTGAGTTCCTAATGGATTTTCTGGTGGTTGGGAGTGGACTTTGGGTTTTGGAGAACATCAGGTAGGTTTAGGGGGACTTTTGGGGTGGATCTATGGCTTTTGGGGTTTTCTTTCGTTTTTTGTGTTGATCCTGTTATTTTTTGAGGTGTTTTTGACGTGTTTTGTGGTCTCCATTGGGTTTCGTTGGGTTTTCCATGGTCATCGTGGTGGAAAAGTGTAGATTGTGGGTTTTGGAGAACTTCCGGTACATTTAGGGAGTCTTTTGGGGTGGATTCATGGTATATGGGGTTTTCTTCTGTTTTTTGGGGTGATGCAGTTCTTTTTTGGGGTGTTTTTGACGTGTTTTGTGGTCTCCATC
>NW_028136694.1:310000-326880 GCF_965140915.1 Aythya marila | reverse complement strand
GGTGATCTTGTTCTTTTTTGGTGTGTTTTTGACATGTTTTGGTGTCTCCGTTGGGTTTCGTTTTGTTGTCGTTTGTCGTTAAGGTCAATGGGAGTGGATTGTGGGGTTTGGAGAAGATCAGGTGAGCTTAGGGTGGTTTTGGGGGGAAAATCATGGTTTTGTTTTTTTTTTTCTTCTGATCCATTTCCTTTTTGGCGTGTTTTTGACGTGTTTTGGGGTCTCCGTTGGATTTTAGTTGGGTTCTTGTTGGTCATCAGTGTGGAAAATGGTAAATAGTTGGTTTTGGTGAACATCAGGTAGGTTTAGGGTGGTTTGGGGGTGCATCTATGGTATTTGGGGTTTTCTTCTGTTTTTTTGGGGGGTGATCCTGTTCTTTTTTTTGTGGTGTTTTTGACGTGTTTTGGGGTCTCCGTTGGGTTCTGTTGGGTTTTCCGTGGTCATCATGTTGGAAAAGGGTAAATTGTGGGTTTTGGAGAACATCAGGTAGGTTTAGAGTGTCTTTGGGGTGGATCTATGGTTTTGGGGGATTTTCTTCCAGTTTTGGGTGTGATGCCATTCTTGTTTGGGGTGTTTTTTAAGGTTTTTGGGGTCTCTGTTTGGTTTTGTTGGGTTCTCGTTGGTCATCATGGTGGAAAAGTGTAAATTGTGGGTTTTGGAGAACATCAGGTAGGTTTAGGGGGAGTTTTCACGTGGATTCATGGTATTTGGGGTTTTCTTCTTTTTGGGGGAGTGATCCTCTCCTTTCTTCGGGTGATTTTGAAGTGTTTTGGGGTTTCCGTTGCGTTTCGTTGAGTTCCTAATGTGTTTTCTGGTGGTTGGGAGTGTGCTTTGGGATTAGGAGAACATCAGGTAGGTTTAGGGTGTCTTTGAGGTGGATCTATGGTATTTGGGGTTTTCTTCTGTTTTTTGGCGTGATCCTGTTCTTTTCTTTTTGGGTGTATTTGACGTGTTTTGGGGTCTCTGTTGGGTTTTGTTGTGTTCCTGTTGGTCTTTATGTTAAATAGGTGTGGATTGTGGGTTTTGGAGAAGATCAGGTAGGTTTAGGGTGGTTTTGGGGTGGATCTATGGTTTTGGCGTATTTTCTTCCAGATTTGGGGGTGATGCCGATATTTTTTGGGGTGTTTTTGACGTGTTTTGGGGTCTCCATTGGGTTTTGTTGTATTCTTGTTGGTCATTATGTTAAATAGGTGTGGATTGTGGGTTTTGGAGAACATCAGGTAGGTTTAGGGTGGTTTTGGGGTAGATCTATGGTATTCAGGGTTGGTTTTTTTTTTTGGGGGGGTGGGGTGATTCATGGTATTTGGGGTTTTCTTCTATTTTTTGGCGTGATCCTGTTCTTTTTTGGGGTGTTTTTGACGTGTTTTGGGGTCTCCGTTGGGTTTCGTTGGGTTTTCCGTGGTCATCATGTTGGAAAAGGGTAAATTGCTGTTCTTGGAGAACATCAGGTAGGTTTAGGGTGGTTTTGGGGTGGATCTATGATTTTGGGGGATTTTGTTCCAGTTTTGGGGGTGATGCCGATATTTTTGGTGGTGTTTTTGACGTGTTTTGGTGTCTCCGTTAGGTTTTGTTGTGTTCTTGTTTGTCATTATGTTAAATAGGAGTGGATTGTGGGTTTTGCAGAACATCAGGTAGGTTTAAGGGTTTTTTTAGGGTTAAATCATGGCATTTTATTTATTTATTTATTTTTTTACCATCTGTGTTGATTTTGGTGTGTTTTTGACGTGTTTTGGGGTCTCCGTTGGGTTTCGTTGGGTTTTCCATGGTCATCATGTTGGAAAAGGGTAAATTGCTGTTTTTGGAGAACTTCAGGTAGGTTTAGGGGGACTTTTCGCGTGGATTCATGGTATTTGGGGTTTTCTTCTTTTTGGGGGAGTGATCCTCTCCTGTCTTCGGGTGATTTTGAAGTGTTTTGGGGTTTCCGTTGCGTTTCGTTGAGTTCCTAATGTGTTTTCTGGTGGTTGGGAGTGTGCTTTGGGATTAGGAGAACATCAGGTAGGTTTAGGGTGTCTTTGAGGTGGATCTATGGTATTTGGGGTTTTCTTCTATTTTTTGGCGTGATCCTGTTCTTTTTTTTTGGGTGTATTTGACGTGTTTTGGGGTCTCCGTTGGGTTTTGTTGTGTTCCTGTTGGTCATTATGTTAAATAGGTGTGGATTGTGGGTTTTGGAGAACTTCAGGTAGGTTTAGGGTGGTTTTGGGGTTGATCTATGGTTTTGGAGTATTTTCTTTCAGTTTTGGAGGTGATGCCGTTCTTGTTTGGGGTGTTTTTGACGTTTTTTGGGGTCTCTGTTTGGTTTTGTTGGGTTCTCGTTGGTCATCATGGTGGAAAAGGGTAAATTGTGGGTTTTGGAGAACATCAGGTAGGTTTAGGGTGGTTTTGGGGTTGATCTATGGTTTTGGGGGATTTTCTTCCAGTTTTGGGTGTGATGCCATTCTTGTTTGGGGTGTTTTTTAAGGTTTTTGGGGTCTCTGTTTGGTTTTGTTGGGTTCTCGTTGGTCATCATGGTGGAAAAGTGTAAATTGTGGGTTTTGGAGAACATCAGGTAGGTTTAGGGTGGTTTTGGGGTGGATATACGTTATTCAAACTTTTTTTTTTTTTTGGTTGGTTGGGGGAATGATCCCGGACTTTTTGTGTTGTTTTTGACGTGTTTTGGGGTCTCCGTTGTGTTTCATTGGGTTTTCCATGGTCATCGTGTTGTAAAAGGGTAAATTGTGGGTTTTGGAGAACTTCAGGTAGGTTTAGGGGGAGTTTTCACGTGGATTCATGGTATTTGGGGTTTTCTTCTTTTTGGGGAATGATCCTCTCCTTTCTTCGGGTGATTTTGAAGTGTTTTGGGGTTTCCGTTGCGTTTCGTTGAGTTCCTAATGTGTTTTCTGGTGGTTGGGAGTGTGCTTTGGGATTAGGAGAACATCAGGTAGGTTTAGGGTGTCTTTGAGGTGGATCTATGGTATTTGGGGTTTTCTTCTGTTTTTTGGCGTGATCCTGTTCTTTTCTTTTTGGGTGTATTTGACGTGTTTTGGGGTCTCTGTTGGGTTTTGTTGTGTTCCTGTTGGTCTTTATGTTAAATAGGTGTGGATTGTGGGTTTTGGAGAACTTCAGGTAGGTTTAGGGTGGTTTTGGGGTGGATCTATGGTTTTGGCGTATTTTCTTCCAGATTTGGGGGTGATGCCGATATTTTTTGGGGTGTTTTTGACGTGTTTTGGGGTCTCCATTTGGTTTTGTTGTATTCTTGTTGGTCATTATGTTAAATAGGTGTGGATTGTGGGTTTTGGAGAACATCAGGTAGGTTTAGGGTGGTTTTGGGGTAGATCTATGGTATTCAGGGTTGGTTTTTTTTTTTGGGGGGGTGGGGTGATTCATGGTATTTGGGGTTTTCTTCTATATTTTGGCGTGATCCTGTTCTTTTTTGGGGTGTTTTTGACGTGTTTTGGGGTCTCTGTTGGGTTTCGTTGGGTTTTCCGTGGTCATCATGGTGGAAAAGGGTAAATTGCTGTTTTTGGAGAACTTCAGGTAGGTTTAGGGGGACTTTTGGGGTGGATTCATGGTATTTGCGTTTTTCTTCTGTTTTTTTTTTGCGGTGATCTTGTTCTTTTTTGGTGTGTTTTTGACATGTTTTGGTGTCTCCGTTGGGTTTCGTTTTGTTGTCGTTTGTCGTTAAGGTCAATGGGAGTGGATTGTGGGGTTTGGAGAAGATCAGGTGAGCTTAGGGTGGTTTTGGGGGGAAAATCATGGTTTTGTTTTTTTTTCTTCTGATCCATTTCCTTTTTGGCGTGTTTTTGACGTGTTTTGGGGTCTCCGTTAGATTTTAGTTGGGTTCTTGTTGGTCTTCAGTGTGGAAAATGGTAAATAGTTGGTTTTGGTGAACATCAGGTAGGTTTAGGGTGGTTTGGGGGTGCATCTATGGTATTTGGGGTTTTCTTCTGTTTTTTTTTGGGGTGATCCTGTTCTTTTTTTTGTGGTGTTTTTGACGTGTTTTGGGGTCTCCGTTGGATTTCGTTGGGTTTTCCGTGGTCATCATGTTGGAAAAGGGTAAATTGTGGGTTTTGGAGAACATCAGGTAGGTTTAGGGTGGTTTTGGGGTGTATCTATGGTTTTGGTGGATTTTCTTCCAGTTTTGGGGGTGATGCCGATATTTTTGGTTTTTTTTTTTTTTTGACGTGTTTTGGGGTCTCTGTTGGGTTTTGTTGTGTTCTTGTTTGTCATTATGTTAAATAGGAGTGGATTGTGGGTTTTGCAGAACATCAGGTAGGTTTAAGGGTTTTTTTTTAGCGTTAAATCATGGCATATTTATTTAATTATTTATTTTTTTTAGCATCTGTGTTGATTTTGGTGTGTTTTTGACGTGTTTTGGGGTCTCCGTTGGGTTTCGTTGGGTTTTCCGTGGTCATCATGGTGGAAAAGGGTAAATTGCTGTTTTTGGAGAACTTCAGGTAGGTTTAGGGGGACTTTTCGCATGGATTCATGGTATTTGGGGTTTTCTTCTTTTTTGGAGAGTGATCCTCTCCTTTCTTCGGGTGAATTTGAAGTGTTTTGGGGTTTCCGTTGCGTTTCGTTGAGTTCCTAATGTGTTTTCTGGTGGTTGGGAGTGTGCTTTGGGATTAGGAGAACATCAGGTAGGTTTAGGGTGTCTTTGGGGTGGATCTATGGTATTTGGGTTTTCTTCTATTTTTTGTCGTGATCCTGTTCTTTTTTGGGGTGTTTTGGACGTGTTTTGTGGTCTCCGTTGGGTTTTGTTGTGTTCTTGTTGGTCATTATGTTAAATAGGTGTGGATTGTGGGTTTTGGAGAACATCAGGTAGGTTTAGGGTGCTTTTGGGGTAGATCTATGGTATTCAGGGTTTTTTTTTTTTGGGGGGGGGGGGTGATTCATGGTATTTGGGGTTTTCTTCTATTTTTTTGGCGTGATCCTGTTCTTTTTTTTGTGGTGTTTTTGACGTGTTTTGGGGTCTCTGTTGGGTTTCGTTGGGTTTTCCGTTGTCATAATGGTGGAAAATGGTAAATTGTGGGTTTTGGAGAACATCAGGTAGGTTTAGGGGGACTTTTGGGGTGGATCTATGGTTTTGGGGTATTTTCTTCCAGTTTTCTGGGGTGATCCTGTTCTTTTTTGTGGTGTTTTTGACGTGTTTTGTGGTCTCCGTTAGGTTTTGTTGGGTTCTTGTATTCATCATGGTGAATGGGAGTGAAATGTGGGATTTGGAGAAGATCAGGTGGGTTTAGGGTGGTTTTGTGGGGAAATTCATGTTTGTTTGTTTTTTTTTTTCTTCTTATCCAGTTCTTTTTTGTGGTGTTTTTAACGTTTTTTGGGGTCTCCGTTGGGTTTCGTTGGGTTTTCCGTTGTCATCATGGTGGAAAATGGTAAATTGTGGGTTTTGGAGAACATCAGGTAGGTTTAGAGGGACTTTTGGGGTGGATCTATGTCTTTTGGGGTTTACTTCTGTTATTTTGGGATGATCCTGTTCTTTTTTGGGGTGTTTATGCCGTGTTTTGGTGTCTCCGTTGGGCTTTGTTGGGTTCCTAATGGGTTTTATAGTGGTTGGGAGTGGACTTTGGGTTTTGGAGAACATCAGTGTGGTGGTTTTACCGTGCTGGGCAGCTAAACCCCACAACCGCTCTCTCACTCCCCCTCCTTTAGATGAGGAGGGGGAGAAGTAAAGCAAAGAACAACTCACGGGTTGAAATAAGGATAATTATTTAAAGGGAAATAATTATAATAATTAAATAAAGACTACCATGAACTAAACAATTTAACTAAGGGGAAGTAAAAGGGAAAAGGGGAACAAGGGAGGAAAACAAACAAACAAAATAAATGAAAGCTATATGGAAGTGCAGAGGAAAGAAATTACTCTCTACTTCCCACAAATGAGCGATGATTGACCACGTCCTTGAAGCAAGGCCTCAACGCACGCAGCCGGTGTTCGAGAGGAGGACCGAGGTCTTCTCAACGAGAGCCCACCCCTCCCCTCTTCTTCCTGTTTCCACCTTTTATTGCTGAGTGTGACACCACATGGTATGGAATATCCCTTTGATTGGTTTAGGTCAGCTGCCATAGTGATGTTTCTCTCCTCACTTTTTGCCCCCCCCCTAGGAGGGTTAGAGAAAGGCCCAATGCTGTGCCACTGCTGCTCAGCAGTAGACACAACACTGGTGTGATAACACTGCTGTTCCAGCTACAAGTACAGAGTACGGCACTGTATGGGCTGCTGCCGGGAAAGTTAACATTCCAGCCAGACCCAGTACAATCAGGTAGGTTTAGGGTGGTTTTGGGGTGGATCTATGATTTTGGGGATTTTCTTCCGTTTTTGGGCGTGATCCTATTCTTTTTGGGTGTGTTTGTGACGTGTTTTATGGTCTCCGTTGGGTTTTGTTGCGTTTTCCATTGTCATCGTGGTGGAAAATGGTAAATTGCGATTTTTGGAGAACTTCAGGAAGTTTTAGGGGGACTTCTGGGGTGGATTCATGGTATTTGAGTTTTTCTTCTGTTTTTTGGGGTGATCCTGTTCTTTTCTGGGGTATTTTTGACGTGTTTTTGGGTCTCCGTTGGGTTTCGTTTTGTTGTCGTTCATCGTTAAGTTCAATGGGAGTGGATTGTGGGTTTTGGAGAAGATCAAGTGAGTTTAGGGTGGTTTGGGGGGAAATTCATGGTATTGGGTTTTTTTCTTCTGATCCAGTTCTTTTTTGGCGTGTTTTTGACGTGTTTTTGGGTCTCCGTTGGGTTTTAGTTGGGTTTTGTTCGTAATCATGTTGGAAAATGGAAAATTCTGGGTTTTGGAGAACACCTGGTAGGTTTAGAATGGTTTTGGGATGGATCCATGGTTTTTTTTTTTTTTCTGTTTCTTTTTGGGGTTGATCCTGTTCATTTTTGGGGTGTTTTTACGTGTTTTGGGGTCTCCGCTGGGTTTTACTTGGCTTCTTATTGGTCATCATGGTGGAAAAGTGTAAATTGTGGGTTTTGGAGAACATCAGGTAGGTTTAGGGGGAATTATGCGGTGGATCTATGGCTTTTGGGATTTTCTTTCGTTTTTGCGTGTGATCGTGTTCTTTTTTGGGTTGTTTTTAACGTTTTTTGGGGTCTCCGTTGGGTTTCGTTGGGTTTTCCTTTGTCATCATGGTGGAAAAGTGTAAATTGTGGGTTTTGGAGAACATCAGGTAGGTTTAGGGTGGTTTTGGGGTGGATCTATGGTTTTGGGGTTTTCTTCTGTGTTTTTTTTTGTTTGTTTGTTTGTTTGTTTGGTTTTTTGTGGTGATCGTGTTCTTTTTTGGGGTGTTTTTGACGTGTTTTGGGGTCTCCGTTGTGTTTTACTTGGCTTCTTATTAGTCATCATGGTGGAAAAGTGTAAATTGTGGGTTTTGGAGAACATCAGGTAGGTTAAGGGGGACTTTTGGGGTGGATCTATGGCTTTTGGGGTTTTCTTTCGTTTTTGGGGGCGATCCTGTTCTTGTTTGGGTTGTTTATGACGTTTTTTGGGGTCTCTGTTGGGTGTTGTTGGGTTCGTAATGGGTTTTATGGTGGTCGGGAGTGGACTTTGGGATTTGGAGAACATCAGGTAGGTTTAGGGGGACATTTGGGGTGGATCTATGGTTTTGGGGTATTTTCTTCCAGTTTTCTGGGGTGATCCTGTTCTTTTTTGTGGTGTTTTTGACGTGTTTTGTGGTCTCCGTTAGGTTTTGTTTGGTTCTTGTATTCATCATGGTGAATGGGAGTGAAATGTGGGATTTGGAGAAGATCAGGTGGGTTTAGGGTGGTTTTGTGGGGAAATTCATGGTTTTTGTTTTTTTATTTTTTTCTTATCCAGTTCTTTTTTGGGGTGTTTTGGACGTGTTTTGTGGTCTCCGTTGGGTTTTGTTGTGTTCTTGTTGGTCATTATGTTAAATAGGTGTGGATTGTGGGTTTTGGAGAACATCAGGTAGGTTTAGGGTGCTTTTGGGGTAGATCTATGGTATTCAGGGTTTTTTTTTTTTGGGGGGGGGGGTGATTCATGGTATTTGGGGTTTTCTTCTATTTTTTTGGCGTGATCCTGTTCTTTTTTTTGTGGTGTTTTTGACGTGTTTTGGGGTCTCTGTTGGGTTTCGTTGGGTTTTCCGTTGTCATAATGGTGGAAAATGGTAAATTGTGGGTTTTGGAGAACATCAGGTAGGTTTAGGGGGACTTTTGGGGTGGATCTATGGTTTTGGGGTATTTTCTTCCAGTTTTCTGGGGTGATCCTGTTCTTTTTTGTGGTGTTTTTGACGTGTTTTGTGGTCTCCGTTAGGTTTTGTTGGGTTCTTGTATTCATCATGGTGAATGGGAGTGAAATGTGGGATTTGGAGAAGATCAGGTGGGTTTAGGGTGGTTTTGTGGGGAAATTCATGGTTTTTGTTTTTTTATTTTTTTCTTATCCAGTTCTTTTTTGGGGTGTTTTTAACGTTTTTTGGGGTCTCCGTTGGGTTTCATTTGGTTTTCCGTTGTCATCATGGTGGAAAATGGTAAATTGTGTGTTTTGGAGAACATCAGGTAGGTTTAGAGGGACTTTTGGGGTGGATCTATGTCTTTTGGGGTTTACTTCTGTTATTTTGGGATGATCCTGTTCTTTTTTGGGGTGTTTATGCCGTGTTTTGGTGTCTCCGTTGGGCTTTGTTGGGTTCCTAATGGGTTTTATGGTGGTTGGGAGTGGACTTTGGGTTTTGGAGAACATCAGGTAGGTTTAGGGTGGTTTTGGGGTGGATCTATGGTTTTGGGGATTTTCTTTCGTTTTTGGGCGTGATCCTATACTTTTTGGGGGTTTTTGTGATGTGTTTTGTGGTCTCCGTTGGGTTTTGTTGCGTTTTCCGTTGTCATCGTGGTGGAAAATGGTAAATTGCGATTTTTGGAGAACTTCAGGTAGGTTTAGGGGGACTTCTGGGGTGGATTCATGGTATTTGAGTTTTTCTTCTGGTTTTTTGGGGTGATCCTGTTCTTTTCTGGGGTATTTTTGACGTGTTTTTGGGTCTCCGTTGGGTTTCGTTGTGTTGTCGTTCGTCGTTAAGTTCAATGGGAGTGGATTGTGGGGTTTGGAGACGATCAGGTGAGTTTAGGGTGGTTTTGGGGGGAAATTCATGGTATTGGGGTTTTTTCTTCTGATCCAGTTTATTTTTTGGCGTGTTTTAGATGTTTTTTTGGGTCTCCGTTGGGTTTTAGTTGGGTTCTTATTGGTCATCATGTTGGAAAATGGTAAATTGCGATTTTTGGAGAACTTCAGGTAGGTTTATGGTGGTTTTGGGGTGGATCTATGGCTTTGGGGTTTTCTTCTGTTTTTTGTTGTTGTTGTTGTTGTTTTTGTGATCCTGTTCATTTTGGGGGTCTTTTTGACGTGTTTTGGGGTCTCCGTTGGGTTTTACTTGGCTTCATATTAGTCATCATGGTGGAAAAGTGTAAATTGTGGGTTTTGGAGAACATCAGGTAGGTTAAGGGGGACTTTTGGGATGGATCTATGGCTTTGGGGTTTTCTTTCGTTTTTGGGGGTGATCCTGTTCTTGTTTGGGGTGTTTATGACGTGTTTTGTGGTCTCCGTTGGGTTTCAGTTGGCTTCTTATTGGTCATTATGTTGGAATAGTTTACATTGTGGGTTTTGGAGAACATCAGGTATGTTAAGGGGGACTTTTGGGGTGGATCTATGGCTTTTGGGATTATCTTCCAGGTTTGGGGTTGATCGCTTTCTTGTTCGGTGTGTTTTTGAAGTGTTTTGTGGTCTCCATTGGATTTCGTTGGGTTCTCGTTGGTCGTTAAGTTCAATGGGAGTGGATTGTGGGTTTTGGAGAAGATCAAGTGAGTTTAGGGTGGTTTGGGGGGAAATTCATGGTATTGGGGTTTTTTCTTCTGATCCAGTTCTTTTTTGGCGTGTTTTTGACATGTTTTTGTGTCTCCGTTGGGTTTTAGTTGGGTTTTGTTCATAATCATGTTGGAAAATGGAAAATTCTGGGTTTTGGAGAACACCTGGTAGGTTTAGGATGGTTTTGGGATGGATCTATGTTTTTTTTTTTTTTTTTTTTTTTTTTTTTCTGTTTGTTTTTGGGGTTGATCCTGTTCATTTTTGGGGTGTTTTTACGTGTTTTGGGGTCTCCGCTGGGTTTTACTTGGCTTCTTATTGGTCATCATGGTGGAAAATTGTAAATTGTGGGTTTTGGAGAACATCATGTAGGTTTGGGGGGACTTTTGGGGTGGATCTATGGCTTTTGAGGTTTTCCTTCGTTTTTGGGGGTGATCGTGTTCTTTTTTGGGTTGTTTATGACGTTTTTTGGGGTCTCTGTTGGGTGTTGTTGGGTTCCTAATGGGTTTTATGGTGGTCGGGAATGGACTTTGGGATTTGGAGAACATCAGGTAGGTTTAGGGGGACTTTTGGGGTGGATCTATGGTTTTGGGGTATTTTCTTCCAGTTTTCTGGGGTGATCCTGTTCTTTTTTGTGGTGTTTTTGACGTGTTTTGTGGTCTCCGTTTGGGTTTTGTTGGGTTCTTGTATTCGTCATGGTGAATGGGAGTGAAATGTGGGATTTGGAGAAGATCAGGTGAGTTTAGGGTGGTTTTGTGGGGAAATTCATGCTTTTTTGTTTTTTTTTTTTTTTTTTTTTTTTTCTTATCCTGTTCTTTTTTTTTTTTTTTTTTTTTTTTTTAACTTTTTTTGGGTCCTCTGTTGTGTTTCGTTTGTTTTTTCATTGTCATCATGTTGGAAAATTGTATATTGTGGGTTTTGGAGAACATCAGGTAGGTTTAGGGGGCCTTTTGGGGTGGATCTATGGCTTTTGGGATTTTCTTCCAGTTTTGGGGTTGATCGCGTTCTTTATTGGGGTGTTTTTGAAGTGTTTTGTGGTCTCCATTGGATTTCGTTGGGTTCTCGTTGGTCGTTAAGTTCAATGGGAGTGGATTGTGGGTTTTGGAGAAGATCAAGTGAGTTTAGGGTGGTTTGGGGGGAAAATTCATACTTTTTTTTTTTTTTTTCTTCTGATCCAGTTCTTTTTTGGCGTGTTTTCCACGTGTTTTTGGGTCTCCGATTGGTTTCGTTGGGTTTTCCTTTGTCATCATGGTGGAAATATGTAAATAGAGGGTTTTGGGGAACTTCAGGTAGGTTTAGGGGGACTTTTGGGGCAGATTCATGGTTTTGGGGGTTTTCTTTTTTTTTTTTTGGATAGTCCCGTTCTTTTTTGGGAAGTTTTTGAGGTGTTTGGGGTTTTCCGTTGGGTTTTGTTGGGTTCTCGGTCATCATGGTGGAAAAGGGTAAATTGTGGGTTTTGGTGAACATCTGGTGAGTTTAAGGAATTTGGGGGTGTGAATCTATGGTTTTGAAGTATTTCTTCTGTTATTTTTTTTTTTTTTTTAGGGTTTTCTTCTGTTTTTGGTGTGGTCTCGTTCTTTTTTGGGGTGTTGTCCTGGTTTCAGTTAGCACAGAATTAATTTTCTTCCTAGTAGCTGGTGGAATGCTGTGTTTTGGCTTAGAATGAGAAGAGTGCTGATAACACCCCGATGCTTTAATTGTTGCAGAGCAGTGCTTATACTAAGCCAAGGACATCTCAGCCTTTGCTCTGTCCTGCCAACGGGCAGGCTGGGGGGTGCAGTAAGAGCTGGGAGGGGACAGACCCAGGACAGGTGACCCAAACTAGCCAAAGGGGTATTCCATACCATCTGACGTCATGCTAAACAATATATAGGGGTGGCTAGCCGGGGGGAGGGGGCCGGACTGCTCGGGGTTAGGCTGGGCATCGGTCAGCGGGTGGTGAGCAATTGCATTGTGCATCACTTGTTTGTACATACTATTATTACTTTCGTATTATCACCATTGTATCATCATTATTATTATTGTTATTATTATTTTTGTTATTTTTTTTTTCCTGTCTTATTAAACTGTCTTTATCTCAACTCACGGGCTTCACTTTCCATTTCTCTCCCCCGTCCCAGAGAGGGAGGGGGGAGGGTGAGCGAACGGCTGCGTGGTGTTTAGCTGCCGGTCGGGTTAAACCACGACAGGTGTTTTGTTGGGTTTTCCGTTGTCATCGTGGTGGAAAAGGGTAAATTGCGGGTTATGGAGAACATCAGGTAGGTTTAGGGTGGTTTTGGGGTGGATCTATGGTTTTGGGGTTTTCTTCTGTTTTTTTTTTTTTGTTTGTTTGTTTGTTTGTTTGTTTGTTTGTTTTTGGTGATCGTGTTCTTTTTTGGGGTGTTTTTGACGTGTTTCGGGGTCTCCGTTGTGTTTTACTTGGCTTCTTATTAGTCATCATGGTGGAAAATGGTAAATTGTGGGTTTTGGAGAACATCAGGTAGGTTAAGGGGGACTTTTGGGGTGGATCTATGGCTTTTGGGGTTTTCTTTCGTTTTTGGGGGTGATCCTGTTCTTGTTTGGGTTGTTTATGACGTTTTTTGGGGTCTCCGTTGGGTTTTGTTGGGTTCTTGTATTCATCATGGTGAATGGGAGTGAAATGTGGGATTTGGAGAAGATCAGGTGGGTTTAGGGTGGTTTTGTGGGGAAATTCATGGTTTTTGTTTTTTTTTTTTCTTCTTATCCAGTTCTTTTTTGGGGTGTTTTTAACGTTTTTTGGGGTCTCCGTTGGGTTTCATTTGGTTTTCCGTTGTCATCATGGTGGAAAATGGTAAATTGTGGGTTTTGGAGAACATCAGGTAGGTTTAGGGGGCCTTTTGGGGTGGATCTATGTCTTTTGGGGTTTACTTCTGTTATTTTGGGATGATCCTGTTCTTTTTTGGGGTGTTTATGCCGTGTTTTGGTGTCTCCGTTGGGCTTTGTTGGGTTCCTAATGGGTTTTATGGTGGTTGGGAGTGGACTTTGGGTTTTGGAGAACATCAGTGTGGTGGTTTTACCGTGCTGGGAAGCTAAACCCCACAACCGCTCTCTCACTCCCCCTCCTTTAGATGAGGAGGGGGAGAAGTAAAGCAAAGAACAACTCACGGGTTGAGATAAGGATAATTATTTAAAGGGAAATAATTATAATAATTAAATAAAGACTACCATGAACTAAACAATTTAACTAAGGGGAAGTAAAAGGGAAAAGGGGAACAAGGGAGGAAAACAAACAAACAAAATAAATGAAAGCTATATGGAAGTGCAGAGGAAAGAAATTACTCTCTACTTCCCACAAATGAGCGATGATTGACCACGTCCTTGAAGCAAGGCCTCAACGCACGCAGCCGGTGTTCGAGAGGAGGACCGAGGTCTTCTCAACGAGAGCCCACCCCTCCCCTCTTCTTCCTGTTTCCACCTTTTATTGCTGAGTGTGACACCACATGGTATGGAATATCCCTTTGATTGGTTTAGGTCAGCTGCCATAGTGATGTTTCTCTCCTCACTTTTTGCCCCCCCCCTAGGAGGGTTAGAGAAAGGCCCAATGCTGTGCCACTGCTGCTCAGCAGTAGACACAACACTGGTGTGATAACACTGCTGTTCCAGCTACAAGTACAGAGTACGGCACTGTATGGGCTGCTGCCGGGAAAGTTAACATTCCAGCCAGACCCAGTACAATCAGGTAGGTTTAGGGTGGTTTTGGGGTGGATCTATGATTTTGGGGATTTTCTTCCATTTTTGGGCGTGATCCTATTCTTTTTGGGGATGTTTGTGACGTGTTTTATGGTCTCCGTTGGGTTTTGTTGCGTTTTCCGTTGTCATCGTGGTGGAAAATGGTAAATTGCGATTTTTGGAGAACTTCAGGTAGTTTTAGGGGGACTTCTGGGGTGGATTCATGGTATTTGAGTTTTTCTTCTGTTTTTTGGGGTGATCCTGTTCTTTTCTGGGGTATTTTTGACGTGTTTTTGGGTCTCCGTTGGGTTTCGTTGTGTTGTCGGTCGTCGTTAAGTTCAATGGGAGTGGATTGTGGGGTTTGGAGACGATCAGGTGAGTTTAGGGTGGTTTTGGGGGGAAATTCATGGTATTGGGTTTTTTTCTTCTGATCCAGTTCTTTTTTGGAGTGTTTTTGATGTGTTTTTGGGTCTCCGTTGGGTTTTAGTTGGGTTTTGTTGGTCATCATGTTGGAAAATTGTAAATTGTGGGTTTTGGAGAACATCAGGTAGGTTAAGGGGGACTTTTGGGGTGGATCTATGGCTTTTGGGGTTTTCTTTCGTTTTTGGGGGTGATCCTGTTCTTGTTTGGGTTGTTTATGACGTTTTTTGGGGTCTCCGTTGGGTGTTGTTGGGTTCGTAATGGGTTTTATGGTGGTCGGGAGTGGACTTTGGGATTTGGAGAACATCAGGTAGGTTTAGGGGGACATTTGGGGTGGATCTATGGTTTTGGGGTATTTTCTTCCAGTTTTCTGGGGTGATCCTGTTCTTTTTTGTGGTGTTTTTGACGTGTTTTGTGTTCTCCGTTAGGTTTTGTTGGGTTTTTGTATTCATCATGGTGAATGGGAGTGAAATGTGGGATTTGGAGAAGATCAGGTGGGTTTAGGGTGGTTTTGTGGGGAAATTCATGGTTTTTGTTTTTTTTTTTTCTTCTTATCCAGTTCTTTTTTGGGGTGTTTTTAACGTTTTTTGGGGTCTCCGTTGGGTTTCATTTGGTTTTCCGTTGTCATCATGGTGGAAAATGGTAAATTGTGTGTTTTGGAGAACATCAGGTAGGTTTAGGGGGCCTTTTGGGGTGGATCTATGTCTTTTGGGGTTTACTTCTGTTATTTTGGGATGATCCTGTTCTTTTTTGGGGTGTTTATGCCGTGTTTTGGTGTCTCCGTTGGGCTTTGTTGGGTTCCTAATGGGTTTTATGGTGGTTGGGAGTGGACTTTGGGTTTTGGAGAACATCAGTGTGGTGTTTTTACCGTGCTGGGCAGCTAAACCCCACAACCGCTCTCTCACTCCCCCTCCTTTAGATGAGGTGGGGGAGAAGTAAAGAAACAGAAAGAAAACCCCAAATACCATGAATCCACTCAAAAGTCCCCCTAAACCTACCTGAAGTTCTCCAAAACCCACAATTTACCCTTTTCCACCATGATGCCCACGGAAAACCCAACGAAACCCAACGGAGAACCCAAAACACGTCAAAAACAGCCAAAACAAGAACGGAATCACCCCCAAAAGTGGAAGAAAATCCCCAAAAAGCAAGGATCCAATCCCAAAACCACCCTAAACCTACCTGATGTTCTCCAAATCCCAAAGTCCACTCCCAACCACCATAAAACACATAAGGAACTCAACGAAATGCAACGGAAACCCCAAAACACGTCAAAAACACCCCGAAAGCCAACAGGATCAGAAGAAAAAACGTGATTTAACACCAAAAAAAACCTTAAACCTACCTGATGTTCTCCTAAATGTACAATCCACTCCCAACCACCATAAAACCCAATAGGAACTAAACGAAACCCAACGGAGACCCCAAAACACATTAAAAACACCCCAAAAAAGAATTGGATAAGAAAAAAAAAAACCCACAAACTATGAATTTCCCCCCAAAACCACCCTAAACTCACCTGATCTTCTTCAAAACCCACAATCCACTCCGATTTACATTAACGACCAACGAGAACCCAACGAAACCCAACGGAGACCCCAAAACAATTCAAAAACACCCCAAAAAAGAACAGGATCACCCAAAAAAAAACAGAAGAAGACCCCAAATACCATGAATACACCCCAAAAGTCCCCTTTAACCTACCTGAAGTTCTCCAAAACCCACAATTTACACAATTCCACCATGATGACCAACAAGAACCCAACTAAAACCCAATGGAGACCCCAAAAAACGTCAAAAACACACCAGAAAAGAATGGGATCACCTCCAAAACTGGAAGAAAATCCCCCTAAACAATAGATCCACCCCAAAACCAACCCTAAACCTACCTGATGTTCTCCAAAACCCACAATTTACCATTTTTCACCATGATGATTATGGAAAACCCAACGAAACCCAATGGAGAACCCAAAACACGTCAAAAACACCCCAAAAAACAACTGGATCAGAAGAAAAAACACCAAAACTATGAATTTTTCAACAAAACCACCCTAAACTGACCTGATCTTCTCCTAAACCCACAATCCACTCCCATTTAACTTAACGACCAACGAGAACCGAACGAAACCCACTGAGACCCAAAACACGTCAAAAACACCCCAAAAAAGAAAGGAATCACCCCCCAAAATGGAAGAAAATCCCCAAAAAACATAGATCCAATCTCAAAACTACCCTAAACCTACCTGATGTTCTCCAAATCCCAAAGTCCACTCCCAACCACCATAAAACCCTTTAGGAACTCAACGAAATGCAAGGGAAATGCAAAAACACGTCAAAGACACCCCATAAGCGAACCGGATCAGAAGAAAAACCATGATTTAACCCCCCCCCCAAAAAAATTTAAACCTACCTGATGTTCTCCTAAATGTACAATCGACTCCCAACCACCATAAAACCCATTAGGAACTCAACGAAACCCAACGGAGACCCCAAAACACGTTATAAACACCCCAAAAAAGAATTGGATAAGAAGAAAAAAAACAAAAACTATGAATTTTTCAACAAAACCACCCTAAACTCACCTAATCTTCTTCAAAACCCACAATCCACTCCCACTTACATTAACGACCAAGGAGAACCCAACGAAACCGAACAGAGACCCCAAAACAAGTCAAAAACATCCCAAAAAAGAACAGGATCACACCCAAAAAAAAGAAAGAAAACGCCAAAAACCATAGATCCATCCCAAAATCACCCTAAACCTACCTGATGTTCTCCAAAACCCACAATTTAACCTTTTCCACCATAATGACCACGGAAAACGAACGAAACCCAATGGAGACACAAAAACTGTCAAAAACACCCCAAAAAAGAACAGAATCACTCCCAAAAACGAAGAAAACGCCAAAAACCATAGATCCACCCCAAAACCAACCTAAACCTACCTGATGTTCTCCACAACCCACAATTTACTATTTCCCACCATGATGAC
>NW_028136694.1:297500-300000 GCF_965140915.1 Aythya marila | reverse complement strand
CCAACCCCCACCTCGCTACAGCCTCCCTTGAGGTACCTAAAAAGAGCGATAAGGGTTACGGTTAGGGTTAGGGTTAGGGTTAGGGTTAGGGTTACGGTTCTCTTTGGGATACGGTTAGGGTTAGTGATCTCTTAGGTTTAGCTTTAGGGTTAGGGTAAGGGTTAGGGTTAGGGTTAGGGTTAGGGTTAGGGTTAGGGTTAGTTTTCTCTTAGGGTTAGGGATAGGGTTAGGGTTAGGGTCAGTGTTCTCTTAGGGTTAGGGTTAGGGTTAGGGTTAGGTTTAGGGTTAGGGTTAGGGTTAGGGTTAGGGTTAGGGTTAGGGTTAGGGTTAAGGTTAGGGTTAGGGTTAGCTTTAGGGTTAGGGTTAGGGTTAGTGTAAGGGTTACGGTTAGGGTTAGGGTTAGGGTTAGGGTTACGGTTCTCTTTGGGTTACGGTTAGGGTTAGTGATCTCTTAGGTTTAGCTTTAGGGTTAGGGTAAGGGTTAGGGTTAGGGTTAGGGTTAGGGTTAGGGTTAGGGTTAGGGTTAGGGTTAGGGTTAGGGTTAGTGTTCTCTTAGGGTTAGGGATAGGGTTAGGGTTAGGGTTAGTGTTCTCTTAGGGTTAGGATTAGAGTTAGGGTTAGGGTTAGGGTTAGGGTGAGGGTTAGTGTTCTCTTAGGGTTAGGGTTAGGGTTAGGGTTAGGTTTAGGGTTAGGGCTAGGGTTAGGGTTAGGGTTAGGGTTAGGGTTAAGGTTAGGGTTAGGGTTAGGGTTAGGTTTAGGGTTAGGGTTAGGCTTAGTGTTCTCTTAGGGTTAGGGTTAGGGTTAGGAATAGGGTTAGGGTTAGGGTTGGGTTTAGGGTTATGGTTAGGGTTAGGGTTAGGGTTAGGGTTAGTGTTCTCTTAGGGTTAACGTTAGGGTTAGGGTTAGGTTTAGGGTTAGGGTTAGGGTTAGGGTTAGGGTTAGGGTTAGGGTTAGGTTAGGGTTAGGGTTAGGGTTAGGGTTACAGTTAGGTTTAGGGTTCTCTTATGGTTAGGGTTAGGGTTCTCTTAGAGTTAGGGTTAGGGTTAGGGTTAGGGTTAGGGTTAGGGTTAGGGTTAGGGTTAGGGTTAGGGTTAGGGTTAGGGTTAGGGTTAGGGTTAGGGTTAGGGTTAGGGTTAGGGTTAGGGTTAGTGTTAGGGTTAGTGTTAGGATTAGTGTTCTCTTAGGTTTAGGGTTAGGGTTAGGGTTAGGATTAGGATTAGGGTTAGGGTTAGGGTTAGGGTTAGTTTTAGCGTTAAAGGTAGGGTTAGGATTATGGTTAGGGTTAGGGTTAGGGTTAGGGTTAGGGTTAGGGTTAGGGTTAGGGTTAGGGTTAGGGTTAGGGTTAACGTTAGGGTTAGGGTTAGGTTTAGGTTTAGGGTTAGGGTTAGGGTTAGGGTTAGGGTTAGGGTTAGGGTTAGGGTTAGGGTTAGGGTTAGGGTTAGGGTTATGGTTAGGGTTAGGGTTAGGGTTCGGGTTAGGGTTAGGGTTAGGGTTAGGGTTAGGTTTAGGTTTAGGGTTAGGGTTAGGGTTAGGGTTAGGGTTAGGGTTAGGGTTAGGGTTAGGGTTAGGGTTAGGTTTAGGGTTAGCGTTAGGGTTAGTGTTCTCTTAGGGTTAACGTTAGGGTTAGGGTTAGGTTTAGGGTTAGGGTTAGGGTTAGGGTTAGGGTTAGGGTTAGGGTTAGGGTTAGGGTTAGGGTTAACGTTAGGGTTAGGGTTAGGTTTAGGGTTAGGGTTAGGGTTAGGGTTAGGGTTAGGGTTAGGGTTAGGGTTAGGGTTAGGGTTAGGGTTAGGGTTAGGGTTAGTGTTCTCTTAGGGTTAGGGTTAGGGTTAGGTTTAGGTTTAGGTTTAGGGTTAGGGTTAGGGTTAGGGTTAGGGTTAGGGTTAGGGTTAGGGTTAGGGTTAGGGTTAGGGTTAGGGTTAGGGTTAGGGTTAGGGTTAGGGTTAGGTTTAGGGTTAGGGTTAGGCTTAGTGTTCTCTTAGGGTTAACGTTAGGGTTAGGGTTAGGTTTAGGGTTAGGGTTAGGGTTAGGGTTAGGGTTAGGGTTAGGGTTAGGTTAGGGTTAGGGTTAGGGTTAGGGTTAGGGTTAGTGTTAGGGTTAGTGTTAGGATTAGTGTTCTCTTAGGTTTAGGGTTAGGGTTAGGGTTAGGATTAGGATTAGGGTTAGGGTTAGGGTTAGGGTTAGTTTTAGTGTTAAAGGTAGGGTTAGGATTATGGTTAGGGTTAGGGTTAGGGTTAGGGTTAGGGTTAGGGTTAGGGTTAGGGTTAGGGTTAGGGTTAGGGTTAGGGTTAGGTTTAGGGTTAGGTTTAGGGTTAGGGTTAGGGTTAGGGTTAGGGTTAGGTTTAGGGTTAGTGTTAGGGTTAGGGTTAGGATTAGTGTTCTCTTAGGTTTAGGGTTAGGGTTAGGGTTAGGATTAGGATTAGGGTTAGGGTTAGGGTTAGGGTTAGGGTTAGTTTTAGCGTTAGGGGTAGGGTTAGGATTAGGGTTAGGGTTGGGGTTAGGG
>NW_028136694.1:272500-275000 GCF_965140915.1 Aythya marila | reverse complement strand
TTAGGTTTAACGTTAGGGGTAGGTTTTGGGTTAGGGTTAGGGTTAGGGTTAGGGTTAGGTTTAGGGTTAGGGTTAGGGTTAGGGTTAGGGTTGGGGTTCTCTTAGGCTTAGGGTTAGGGTTAGGGTTAGGGTTAGGATTAGTGTTCTCTTAGGGTTAGAGTTTGGGTTAGGGTTAGGATTAGGATTAGGGTTAGGGTTACTGTTAGGGTTAGGTTTAGCGTTGGGGTAGGTTTTGGGTTAGGGTTAGGGTTAGGGTTAGGGTTAGATTTAGGGAAAGGGTTTCAATTAGGGTTAGGGGTAGTGTTAGGGTTAGGGTAAGGGTTAGGGTTAGGGTTTTCTTAGGGTTACGGTTAGGGTTAGGGTTAGTGTTCTCTTAGGGTTAGGGTTAGGGTTAGGGTTAGGTTTAGGGTTAGGATTAGGGTTAGGGTTAGGGTAACGGTTAGGGTTAGGGTTAGGGTTAGGGTTAGTGTTCTCTTGTTAGGGTTAGGGTTAGGGTTAGGGTTAGGGTTAGGGTTAGGGTTAGGGTTAGGGTTAGGGTTATGGTTAGGGTTAGGGTTAGGTTTAGGGTTAGGGTTAGGGTTAGGGTTCTCTTATGGTTAGTATTAGGGTTCTCTTAGGGTTAGGGTTAGGGTTATTTTTAGGGTTAGGATTAGGATTAGGGTTAGGGTTAGGGTTAGGGTTAGGGTTAGGGTTAGGGTTAGGTTTAGCGTTAGGGGTAGGGTTAGGGTTAGGGTTAGGGTTAGAGTTAGGATTAAGTTTAGTGTTAGGGTTAGGGTTAGTGTTCTCTTAGTGTTAGGGTTAGGGTTAGGGTTAGAGTTAGTGTAAGGGTTACGGTTAGGGTTAGGGTTAGTGTTAGGATAGTGTTAGGGTTAGGATTAGGGTTAGGGTTAGGGTTCTCTTAGGGTTAGGGTTAGGGTTAGGGTTAGTGATCTCTTAGGTTTAGGTTTAGGGTTAGGGTAAGGGTTAGGGTTAGGGTTAGGGTTAGGGTTAGGGTTAGGGTTAGGGTTCTCTTAGGGTTAGGTTTAGGGTTAGGAGTAGTGTTCTCTTAGGGTTAGGGTTAGGGTTAGGGTTAGGGTTAGTGTTAGGGTTAGGTTTAGGGTTAGGGTTAGGGTTAGGGTTAGGTTTAGGGTTAGTGTTAGGGTTAGTTTTACGGTTGGGTTTAGGGTTAGGGTTAGGGTTAGGGTTAGGGTTAGGGTTAGGGTTAGGCTTAGGCTTAGGCTTAGGCTTAGGGTTAGGCTTAGGGTTAGGCTTAGGTTTAGGCTTACGTTTAGGGTTAGGGTTAGTGTTAGGGTTAGGTTTAGGGTTAGGTTTAGGGTTAACGTTACGGTTAGGGTTTGGGTTAGGCCTCTCGTAGAGTTAGGGTTAGTGTTAGGGTTAGGGTTAGGGTTAGGGTTAGGTTTAGGGTTAGGGTTAGGGTTAGGGTTAGGGTTAGGGTTAGGATTAGGATTAGGGTTAGGGTTAGGGTTAGGGTTAGGTTTAACGTTAGGGGTAGGTTTTGGGTTAGGGTTAGGGTTAGGGTTAGGGTTAGGTTTAGGGTTAGGGTTAGGGTTAGGGTTAGGGTTAGGGTTCTCTTAGGCTTAGGCTTAGGGTTAGGGTTAGGGTTAGGGTTAGGGTTCTCTTAGGGTTAGGGTTAGGGTTAGGGTTAGTGTTCTCTTAGGGTTAGGGTTAGGGTTAGGGTTAGGGTTAGGTTTAAGGTTAGGGTTAGTGTTAGGGTTAGGGTTAGGTTTAGGGTTAGGTTTAGGGTTAGTGTTCTCTTAGGTTTAGGGTTAAGGTTATGGTTAGGGTTAGGGTTAGGGTAAGGGTTAGTGTTAGGGTAACGGTTACGGTTAGGGTTCTCTTATGGTTAGGGTTAGGGTTCTCTTAGACATAGGGTTAGGGTTAGGGTTAGGGTTTGGGTTCTCTTAGCTTTAGGGTTAAGGTTAGGGATAGGGATCTCTTAGGGGTAGCGTTAGGGTTCTCTTAGGGTTAGGGTTAGGGTTAGGGTTAGGGTTAGGGTTAGGGTTAGGGTTAGGGTTAGGGTTAGGGGTAGGGTTAGGGTTAGGGTTAGGGTTAGGGTTAGGGTTAGGGTTAGGGTTAGGGTTAGTGTTCTCTTAAGGTTAGGGTTAGGGTTAGGGCTAGGGTTAGCGTTATGGTTAGGGTTAGGGTTAGCGTTAGTGTTACGGTTAGGGTTAGGGTTAGGGTTTGGGTTAGGTTTAGGGTTATGGTTAGGGTTAGTTTTAGGGTTAGGTTTAGGACTAGCGTTAGGGTTAGGGTTAGGGTTCTTTTAGGTTTAGGGTTAGGGGTAGGGTTAGGGTTAGGGTTAAGGTTCTCTTATGGTTAATGTTAGGTTTCTCTTAGGGTTAGGGTTAGGGTTAGGGTTAGGGTTAGGGTTACGATTAGGATTAGGGTTAGGGTTAGGGTTAGGGTTAGGGTTAGGTTTAGGGTTAGGATTAGGGTTAGGGTTAGGGTTAGGGGTAGGGTTAGTGTTAGGGTTCGGGTTAGGGTTAGGGTTAGGGTTAGG
>NW_028136694.1:182500-190000 GCF_965140915.1 Aythya marila | reverse complement strand
GGTTAGGGTTAGTGATCTCTTACATTTAGGTTTAGGGTTAGGGTTAGGGTTAGGATTAGGGTTAGGGTTCTCTTATGGTAAGGGTTAGGGTTCTCTTAGAGATAGGTTTACGGTTAGGGTTAGGGTTAGGGTTAGGGTTAGGGTTATGGTTTAGGATTTCTCTTCTCTTAGGGTTAGGGTTAGGGTTAGGGTTAGGGTTAGGATTAGGATTAGGGTTAGGGTTAGGGTTAGGGTTAGGGTTAGGGTTAGGGTTAATGTTAGGTTTAGGGTTAGGGTTAGGGTTAGGGTTAGGGTTAGGGTTAGGGTTAGGATTAGGGTTAGGGTTAGGGTTAGGGTTAGGGTTAGGTTTAGGGTTACGATCAAGGTTAGTGTTAGCGTTAGGGTTAGTGTTCTCTTTAAGATAGGGTTAGGGTTAGGTTTAGGGTTAGAGTTAGGGAAAGGGTTACAATTAGGGTTAGGGTTAGGGTTAGAGTTCACTTAGGGTTAGGGTTACAGTTAGGGTTAGTGATCTCTTAGGTTTAGGTTTAAGGTTAGGGTAAGGGTTAGGGTTAAAGTTAGGGTTAGGGTAGGGTTAGCGTTAGGGTTAGGGTTAGGGTTAGGGTTAGGGTTAGGGTTAGGGTTAGGGTTAGGGTTAGTTTTAGGGTTAGGGTTAGGTTTCTCTTAGGGTTAGGGTTAGGGTAAGGGTTAGTGTTCTCTTAGGGATAGGGTTAGGGTTAGGGTTAGTGTTCTCTTGTTAGGGTTAGGGTTAGGGTTAGCGTTAGGGTTAGGGTTAGGGTTAGGGTTAGGGTTAGTTTAGGGTTAGGATTAGTGTTCTCTTAGGGTTAGGGTAAGGGTTAGGGTTAGGATTAGGATTAGGGTTAGGGTTAGGGTTAGGGTTAGGTTTAGCGTTAGGGGTAGGTTTTGCGTTAGGTTTAGGGTTAGTGTTAGGGTTAGTGTTACGGTTAGGGTTAGGGTTAGGGTTAGGTTTAGGGTTAGGGTTAGGTTTAGGCTTAGCTTTAGGCTTAAGGTTAGGCTTAGGGTTAGGGTTAGGGTTAGGGTTAGGCTTAGTGTTAGGGTTAGGGTTAGGGTTAGGGTTAGGTTTAGGGTTAGCATTATGGTTAGGGTTTGGGTTAGGGTTCTCTTAGAGTTAGGGTTAGGGTTAGGGTTAGGGTTAGGGTTAGGGTTAGGATTAGTGTTCTATTAGGGTTAGGGTTAGGGTTAGGATTAGTATTAGGCTTAGGGTTAGGGTTAGGGTTAGTGTTATGGTTAGGGTTAGGTTAGGGTAAGGGTTAGGGTTAGGGTTAGGGTTAGGGTTAGGGTTAGTGTTAGGGTTAGGGTTACTGTTAGGGTTAGGGTTAGGGTTAGGGTTAGTGATCTCTTACATTTAGGTTTAGGGTTAGGGTTAGGGTTAGGATTAGGGTTAGGGTTCTCTTATGGTAAGGGTTAGGGTTCTCTTAGAGATAGGTTTACGGTTAGGGTTAGGGTTAGGTTTAGGGTTAGGGTTATGGTTTAGGATTTCTGTTCTCTTAGGGTTAGGGTTAGGGTTAGGGTTACGGTTAGGGTTAGGATTAGGATTAGGGTTAGGGTTAGGGTTAGGGCTAGGGTTAATGTTAGGTTTAGGGTTAGGGTTAGGGTTAGGGATAGGGTTAGGGTTAGGGTTAGGGTTAAGATTAGGGTTAGGGTTAGGGTTAGGGTTAGGGTTAGGTTTAGGGTTAGGATCAAGGTTAATGATAGCGTTAGGGTTAGTGTTCTCTTAGAGTTAGGGTTAGGGTTAGGTTTAGGGTTAGAGTTAGGGAAAGGGTTACAATTAGGGTTAGGGTTAGGTTTAGGGTTCACTTAGGGTTAGGGTTACAGTTAGGGTTAGTGATCTCTTAGGTTTTGGTTTAAGATTAGGGTAAGGGTTAGGGTTAAAGTTAGGGTTAGGGTTAGGGTTAGGGTTAACGTTAGGGTTAGGGTTAGGGTTAGGGTTAGGGTTAGGGTTAGGATTACGGTTAGGGTTAGGGTTAGGGTTAGGGTTAGTGATCTCTTAGGTTTAGGTTTAGGGTTAGGGTTAGGGTTAGGGTTAGTGTTCTCTTTTTAGGGTTAGGGTTAGGTTTAGGGTTAGGGTTAGGGTTAGGGTTAGGGTTGGGGTTAGGGTTAGGGTTAGGGTTAGGGTTAGGGTTAGGGTTAGGGTATTCTTAGGGTTAGGGTTAGTGTTAGGGTTAGGGTTAGGGTTAGGGTTAGGGTTAGGTTTAGGGTAAGGGTTAGGGTTAGGGTTAGGGTTAGGGTTAGGGTTAGGGTTAGGGTTAAAGTTAGGGTTAGGGTAGGGTTAGCGTTAGGGTTAGGGTTAGGGTTATGGTTAGGGTTACGTTAGGGTTAGGGTTAGGGTTAGGGTTAGGGTTAGGGTTAGGGTTAGGGTTAGGATCAAGGTTAGTGTTAGCGTTAGGCTTAGTGTTCTCTTAGAGTTAGGGTTAGGGTTAGGGTTAGGATTAGTATTAGGGTTAGGGTTAGGGTTATGGTTAGGTTTAGCGTTAGGGGTAGGTTTTGGGTTAGGGTTAGGGTTAGGGTTAGGTTTAGGGTTAGGGTTAGGGTTTTCTTAGGGTTAGGGTTAGGGTTAGGGTTAGGGTTAGGGTTAGGGTTAGGGTTAGGGTTAGGTTTAGGGTTAGGGTTAGGGGTAGGGTTAGGGTTAGGGTTAGGGTTATGGTTAGGGATAGGTTAGCGTTAGGGTTAGGGTTAGGGTTAGGGTTAGGGTTAGGGTTAGTGTTAGGGTTAGGGTTACTGTTAGGGTTAGGGTTAGGGTTAGGTTTAGTGATCTCTTACATTTAGGTTTAGGGTTAGGGTTAGGGTTAGGATTAGGGTTAGGGTTCTCTTATTGTAAGGGTTAGGGTTCTCTTAGAGATAGGTTTACGGTTAGGGTTAGGGTTAGGGTTAGGGTTAGGGTTATGTTTTAGGATTTCTGTTCTCTTAGGGTTAGGGTTAGGGTTAGGGTTAGGGTTAGGGTTAGGGTTAGGGTTAGGGTTAGGGTTAGGGTTAGGATTAGGATTAGGGTTAGAGTTACGGTTAGGGTTAGGGTTAATGTTAGGTTTAGGGTTAGGGTTAGGGTTAGGGTTAGGGTTAGGGTTAGGATTAGGGTTAGGGTTAGGGTTAGGGTTAGGGTTAGGTTTAGGGTTAGGATCAAGGTTAGTGTTAGCGTTAGGGTTAGTGTTCTCTTAGAGTTATGGTTAGGGTTAGGTTTAGGGTTAGAGTTAGGGAAAGGGTTACAATTAGGGTTAGGGTTAGGGTTCACTTAGGGTTAGGGTTAGGGTTAGGGTTAGTGATCTCTTAGGTTTTGGTTTAAGGTTAGGGTAAGGGTTAGGGTTAAAGTTAGGGTTAGGGTTAGGGTTAGCGTTAGGGTTAGGGTTAGGGTTAGGGTTAGGGTTAGGGTTAGGGTTAGGGTTAGGGCTAGGGTTAGGGTTACGGTTAGGGTTAGGGTTACGGTTACGGTTATGGTTAGGGTTCTCTTATGGTTAGGGTTAGGGTTCTCTTAGAGTTAGGGTTAGGGGTAGGGTTAGGGTTAAGGTTAGGGTTAGGGTTAGTTTAGGGTAAGGATTAGTGTTCTCTTAGGGTTAGGGTTAGGGTTAGGGTTAGGGTTAGGGTTAGGGTGAGTTTAGGGTTAGGATTAGTGTTCTCTTAGGGTTAGGGTTAGGGTTAGGGTTAGGATTAGGATTAGGGTTAGGGTTAGGGTTAGGGTTAGGTTTAGCGTTAGGGGTAGGTTTTTGGTTAGGTTTAGGGTTAGTGTTAGGGTTAGTGTTACGGTTAGGGTTAGGGTTAGGGTTAGGTTTAGGGTTAGGGTTAGGTTTAGGCTTAGAGTTAGGCTTAAGGTTAGGCTTAGGGTTAGGGTTCGGGTTAGGGTTTGGGTTAGGGTTAGGGTTAGGGTTAGGTTTAGGGTTAGCGTTATGGTTACGGTTTGGGTTAGGGTTCTCTTAGAGTTAGGGTTAGGGTTAGGTTTAGGGTTAGGGTTAGGGTTAGGGTTACGGTTACGGTTACGGTTAGGGTTCTCTTATGGTTAGGGTTAGGGTTCTCTTAGAGTTAGGGTTAGGGTTAGGGTTAGGGTTAGGGTTAGGGTTAGGGTTAGGGTTAGGGTAAGGGTTAGGGTTAGGATTAGTGTTCTATTAGGGTTAGGGTTAGGGTTAGGGTTAGGGTTAGGATTAGTATTAGGGTTAGGGTTAGGGTTATGGTTAGGTTTAGCGTTAGGGGTAGGTTTTGGGTTAGGGTTAGGGTTAGGGTTAGGGTTAGGGTTAGGTTTAGGGTTAGGGTTAGGGTTTTCTTAGGGTTAGGGTTAGTTTTAGGTTTAGGGTTAGGGTTAGGGTTAGGGTTAGGGTTAGGGTTAGGGTTAGGTTTAGGGTTAGGGTTAGGGTTAGTTTTAGGGTTAGGGTTAGGGTTAGGGTTAGGGTTAGGGTTAGGGTTAGGGTTAGGGTTAGGTTTAGGGTTTGGGTTAGTGTTCTCTTAGGCTTAGGGTTAGGGTTAGGGTTTGGGTTAGTGTTCTTTTAGGCTTAGGGTTAAGGTTAGTGTTAGGGTTAGGGTTAGGGTTCGGGTTCTCTTAGGGTTAGGGTTAGGGTTAGTGATCTCTTAGGTTTAGGTTTAGAGTTAGGGTAAGGGTTAGGGTTAGGGTTAGGGGTAGGGTTAGGGTTAGGGTTAGGGTTAGGGTTAGGGGTAGGGTTAGGTTTAGGGTTCTCTTAGGGTTAGGGTTCGGGTTCGGGTTATGGTTAGGGTTAGGGTTAGGGTTAATGTTCTCTTAGGGTTAGGGTTAGGGTTATTGATAGGGTTAGGGTTAGGGTTATGGTTAGTGTTAGGGTTAGGGTTAGGGGTAGGGTTAGGGTTTGGGGTTAGGGTTAGGGTTAGGGTTAGGGTTAGGTTTAGGGTTAGGGTTAGGGTTAGGGTTAGGCTTAGTCTTAGGCTTAGGCTTAGGCTTAGGGTTAGGGTTAGGGTTTGGGTTAGGGTTAGGTTTAGGGTTCTCTGAGGGTTAGGGTTAGGGTTAGGGGTAGGGTTAGGGTTAGGTTTAGGGTTAGGGTTAGGGTTAGGGTTAGGGTTAGGGTTAGGGTTAAAGTTAGGGTTAGGGTAGGGTTAGCGTTAGGGTTAGGGTTAGGGTTATGGTTAGGGTTACGTTAGGGTTAGGGTTAGGGTTAGGGTTAGGGTTAGGGTTAGGGTTAGGGTTAGGATCAAGGTTAGTGTTAGCGTTAGGCTTAGTGTTCTCTTAGAGTTAGGGTTAGGGTTAGGGTTAGGATTAGTATTAGGGTTAGGGTTAGGGTTATGGTTAGGTTTAGCGTTAGGGGTAGGTTTTGGGTTAGGGTTAGGGTTAGGGTTAGGTTTAGGGTTAGGGTTAGGGTTTTCTTAGGGTTAGGGTTAGGGTTAGGGTTAGGGTTAGGGTTAGGGTTAGGGTTAGGGTTAGGTTTAGGGTTAGGGTTAGGGGTAGGGTTAGGGTTAGGGTTAGGGTTATGGTTAGGGATAGGTTAGCGTTAGGGTTAGGGTTAGGGTTAGGGTTAGGGTTAGGGTTAGTGTTAGGGTTAGGGTTACTGTTAGGGTTAGGGTTAGGGTTAGGTTTAGTGATCTCTTACATTTAGGTTTAGGGTTAGGGTTAGGGTTAGGATTAGGGTTAGGGTTCTCTTATTGTAAGGGTTAGGGTTCTCTTAGAGATAGGTTTACGGTTAGGGTTAGGGTTAGGGTTAGGGTTAGGGTTATGTTTTAGGATTTCTGTTCTCTTAGGGTTAGGGTTAGGGTTAGGGTTAGGGTTAGGGTTAGGGTTAGGGTTAGGGTTAGGGTTAGGATTAGGATTAGGGTTAGAGTTACGGTTAGGGTTAGGGTTAATGTTAGGTTTAGGGTTAGGGTTAGGGTTAGGGTTAGGGTTAGGGTTAGGATTAGGGTTAGGGTTAGGGTTAGGGTTAGGGTTAGGTTTAGGGTTAGGATCAAGGTTAGTGTTAGCGTTAGGGTTAGTGTTCTCTTAGAGTTATGGTTAGGGTTAGGTTTAGGGTTAGAGTTAGGGAAAGGGTTACAATTAGGGTTAGGGTTAGGGTTCACTTAGGGTTAGGGTTAGGGTTAGGGTTAGTGATCTCTTAGGTTTTGGTTTAAGGTTAGGGTAAGGGTTAGGGTTAAAGTTAGGGTTAGGGTTAGGGTTAGCGTTAGGGTTAGGGTTAGGGTTAGGGTTAGGGTTAGGGTTAGGGTTAGGGTTAGGGCTAGGGTTAGGGTTACGGTTAGGGTTAGGGTTACGGTTACGGTTATGGTTAGGGTTCTCTTATGGTTAGGGTTAGGGTTCTCTTAGAGTTAGGGTTAGGGGTAGGGTTAGGGTTAAGGTTAGGGTTAGGGTTAGTTTAGGGTAAGGATTAGTGTTCTCTTAGGGTTAGGGTTAGGGTTAGGGTTAGGGTTAGGGTTAGGGTGAGTTTAGGGTTAGGATTAGTGTTCTCTTAGGGTTAGGGTTAGGGTTAGGGTTAGGATTAGGATTAGGGTTAGGGTTAGGGTTAGGGTTAGGTTTAGCGTTAGGGGTAGGTTTTTGGTTAGGTTTAGGGTTAGTGTTAGGGTTAGTGTTACGGTTAGGGTTAGGGTTAGGGTTAGGTTTAGGGTTAGGGTTAGGTTTAGGCTTAGAGTTAGGCTTAAGGTTAGGCTTAGGGTTAGGGTTCGGGTTAGGGTTTGGGTTAGGGTTAGGGTTAGGGTTAGGTTTAGGGTTAGCGTTATGGTTACGGTTTGGGTTAGGGTTCTCTTAGAGTTAGGGTTAGGGTTAGGTTTAGGGTTAGGGTTAGGGTTAGGGTTACGGTTACGGTTACGGTTAGGGTTCTCTTATGGTTAGGGTTAGGGTTCTCTTAGAGTTAGGGTTAGGGTTAGGGTTAGGGTTAGGGTTAGGGTTAGGGTTAGGGTAAGGGTTAGGGTTAGGATTAGTGTTCTATTAGGGTTAGGGTTAGGGTTAGGGTTAGGGTTAGGATTAGTATTAGGGTTAGGGTTAGGGTTATGGTTAGGTTTAGCGTTAGGGGTAGGTTTTGGGTTAGGGTTAGGGTTAGGGTTAGGGTTAGGGTTAGGTTTAGGGTTAGGGTTAGGGTTTTCTTAGGGTTAGGGTTAGTTTTAGGTTTAGGGTTAGGGTTAGGGTTAGGGTTAGGGTTAGGGTTAGGGTTAGGTTTAGGGTTAGGGTTAGGGTTAGTTTTAGGGTTAGGGTTAGGGTTAGGGTTAGGGTTAGGGTTAGGGTTAGGGTTAGGGTTAGGGTTAGGTTTAGGGTTTGGGTTAGTGTTCTCTTAGGCTTAGGGTTAGGGTTAGGGTTTGGGTTAGTGTTCTTTTAGGCTTAGGGTTAAGGTTAGTGTTAGGGTTAGGGTTAGGGTTCGGGTTCTCTTAGGGTTAGGGTTAGGGTTAGTGATCTCTTAGGTTTAGGTTTAGAGTTAGGGTAAGGGTTAGGGTTAGGGTTAGGGGTAGGGTTAGGGTTAGGGTTAGGGTTAGGGTTAGGGGTAGGGTTAGGTTTAGGGTTCTCTTAGGGTTAGGGTTCGGGTTCGGGTTATGGTTAGGGTTAGGGTTAGGGTTAATGTTCTC
>NW_028136694.1:167500-170000 GCF_965140915.1 Aythya marila | reverse complement strand
GGGTTAGGGTTAGGGTTATTGTAAGGTTTCGGGTTAGGGTTAGTGTTCTCTTGTTAGGGTTAGGGTTAGGGTTAGGGTTAGGGTTAGGGTTAGGTTTACTGTTCTCTTAGGGTTAGGGTTAGGGTTAGGGTTAGGGTTAGGGTTAGGGTTAGGTTTAGGGTTCTCTTAGCGTTAGGGTTAAGGTTAGGGTTAGGGATATCTTAGGGTTAGGGTTAGGGTTCTCTTAGGGTTAGGGTTAGGGTTACGGTTAGGGTTAGGGTTAGTGTTAGGGTTAGGGTTAGGGTTAGGGTTAGGGTTAGGGTTAGGGTTAGGGTTCTCTTAGGGTTAGGGTTAAGGTTAGGGTTAGGGTTAGGGTTAGGGTTAGGGTTAGGGTTAGGGTTAGGGTTTGGGTTAGTGTTCTCTTAGGCTTAGGGTTAGGGTTAGGGTTAGGGTTATGGTTAGGGTTAGGTTAGGGTTAGGGTTAGGGTTAGGGTTAGGGTTAGTGTTTGGGTTAGGGTTAGGGTTAGGGTTAGGGTTAGGGTTAGGGTTAGGGTTAGTGATCTCTTACATTTAGGTTTAGGGTTAGGGTTAGGGTTAGGATTAGGGTTAGGGTTCTCTTATAGTAAGGGTTAGGGTTCTCTTAGAGATGGGTTTACGGTTAGGGTTAGTGTTAGGTTTAGGGTTAGGGTTATGGTTTAGGATTTCTGTTCTCTTAGGGTTAGGGTTAGGGTTAGGGTTAGGATTAGGATTAGGGGTAGGGTTAGGGTTAGGCTTAGGGTTAATGTTAGGTTTAGGGTTAGGGTTAGGGTTAGGGTTAGGGTTAGGGTTAGGGTTAGGGTTAGGGTTAGGGTTAGGGTTAGGGTTAGGGTTAGGATTAGTATTAGGGTTAGGGTTAGGGTTATGGTTAGATTTAGCGTTAGGTGTAGGTTTTGGGTTAGGGTTAGGGTTAGGGTTAGGGTTAGGTTTAGGGTTAGGGTTAGGGTTTTCTTAGGGTTAGGGTTAATGTTAGGGTTAGGGTTAGGGTTAGGGTTAGAGTTAGGTTTAGGGTTAGGGTTAGGGTTGGGGTTAGGGTTAGTGTTCTCTTAGGGTTAGGGTTAGGGTTAGGGTTAGGGTTAGGGTTAGGGTTAGGGTTAGGGTTAGGGTTTGGGTTTGGGTTAGTGTTCACTTAGGCTTAGGGTTAGGGTTAGGGATAGGGTTATGGTTAGGGATAGGTTAGGGTTAGGGTTAGGGTTACTGTTACTGTTAGGGTTAGGGTTAGGTTTAGTGATCTCTTACATTTATGTTTAGGGTTAGGGTTAGGGTTAGGATTAGGGTTAGGGTTCTCTTATGGTAAGGGTTAGGGTTCTCTCAGAGATAGGTTTACGGTTAGGTTTAGGGTTAGGGTTAGGGTTAGGGTTAGGGTTAGGGTTAGGGTTAGGGTTAGGTTTAGGGTTACGGTTACGGTTACAGTTATGGTTCTCTTATGGTTAGGGTTAGGGTTCTCTTACAGTTAGGGTTAGGGGTAGGGTTAGGGTTAGGGTTAAGGTTAGGGTTAGGGTTAGGGTTAGGGTTAGGGTTAGGCTTAGGATTAGGGTTAGGGTTAGGGTTAGGGTTAGGGTTAGGGTTAGGGTTTGGATTAGGGTTAGGGTTAGGGTTAGGGTTAGTTTAGGGTTAGGATTAGTTTTCTCTTAGGGTTAGGGTTAGGGTTAGGGTTAGGGTTAGGATTAGGATTAGGGTTAGGGTTAGGGTTAGGTTTAGCGTTAGGGGTAGGTTTTGGGTTAGGTTTAGGGTTAGTGTTAGGGTTAGTGTTAAAGTTAGGGTTAGGGTTAGGGTTAGGTTTAGGGTTAGGGTTAGGTTTAGGGTTAGCGTTAGGCTTAAGGTTAGGCTTAGGGTTTTGGTTAGGGTTAGGGTTAGGGTTAGGGTTAGGGTTAGGGTTAGGGTTAGGGTTAGGGTTAGGGTTAGGGTTAGTAATCTCTTAGGTTTAGGTTTAGGTTTAGGGTAAGGGTTAGGGTTAGGGTTAGGGTTAGGGGTAGGGTTAGGTTTAGGGTTCTCTTAGGGTTAGGGTTAGGGTTAGGGTTAGTGTTCTCTTAGGGTTAGGGTTAGGGTTAGGGTTAGGGTTAGGGTTAGGTTTAGACTAGGGTTAGGCTAGGTTTGGGGTTAGGGTTAGGGTTAGGGTTAGTATTCTCTTAGGGTTAGGGTTAGGGTTAGGGTTAGGGTTAGGGTTAGGGTTAGGGTTAGGGCTAGGGTTAGGGCTAGTATTAGGGTTACGGTTAGGGTTAGGGTTAGGTTTAAGATTAGGTTTAGTGTTCTCTTAGGGTTAGGGTTACGGTTAGGTATAGGGTTAGGGTTAGGGTTAGGTTTAGGGTTAGGATTAGGGTTAGGGTTAGTGTTAGTGTACTCTTAGGCTTAGGGTTAGGGTTAGGGTTAGGGTTATGGTTAGGGTTAGGTTAGGGTTAGGGTTATGGTTAGGGTTAGGGTTATGGTTAGTGTTCTCTTAGGGTTAGGGTTAGGGTTATTGATAGGGTTAGGGTTAGGGTTAGGG